>NC_067477.1:120588561-120751061 GCF_947179515.1 Apodemus sylvaticus
GCCCTTCCTTCCCGGGGTCAGCGGAGGGTATCGGGACAAAGGTCAGATGCGGCTCCTAGGAGCTGGTTAATAAAATGGAATCCAAAGTGTGTGACGAATTCCAAATGTAGGAAAGCTTCTGATCTTAATTTAATAATTATTTTTGATTAAAAACTTTTCTCTTCCCTCCCAAACCCTGCCAAGAGATGACATCATTCCTCTAGGTATTTTCCTTTTAAATGGTGTGTGTGTGTGTGTGTGGGGGGGGTTATGTCATTGTGTGTGTGTTGAGGTGAGAGGGCAAACTTAGATGTTAGCTTTTAACTTCTTTGAGGCTAGATCTCTTGTTTGCTATTATATATGCCAGGCCAGCTGGCCCATGGGTTTCTGGGCATTCTCCTGCCTCTGTCCCTTCAATCAGTGTAGGAGCAGTGGGATTGCAGATGTACTACGTACTGTGCCTGGGCTTTCCATGGACTCTTGTCTTAGCTGGGCTTCTGGTGCTGCAGTTAGACACCGTGGCGTTTACTTGGTTTACACTTCCACCTCACAATGATCCTCAGAGTAAGTCAGGACAGGTAGGCAAACAGCAGGAACATGGAGAAGCGCTGCATCTCGGCTCGCTCCTCACAGCTTGCTCAGCCTGTTTTCTTATAGAACCCAGGACCACCAGCCCAGGGACGGCACCACCCACAATGGAGTCCCATCAACCACTAATTAAGGAAATGTTCTACAAGCTTGCCAGCAACCCAGTCTTATGCAGGCATTTTCAGAACTGAGGTTCCCTCCTCTCAAATGCCTTCAACTTGAGTTGACAGAAAGCTAGCCAGCATGGTTCTAAAGAGTCAAACTCGGGTACTTACACGTGCATGACAAGTGCCCTACCCACTGAGCCATCTCCACAGCCCCTCTCTCTGGGTCTGTTCATTGAACTTCAGAGCTAAGTGCTCATTGGTCACCCAGTCCAGAAGAAGAAGGACAGGGCAAGAGCCTGTGCGCCTTCATTTCCTTAGTGATCAGTGTTAAGATTCCACTTGTGGTCTACCATGAGACTAGGGCAGCCGCTACATCTGGGTCCTGTGTCTACAAACTGCTCTCCGCGAGTTCCAGGGTCATGCTGTGCCCTTGCTGTGGTCTTTCAAGCTGCCTTAGCTGTAAGATGGGATAAAAGCACACATCATTCCTGGAGCTGTATGAAGATGTTCATGTGAGTATATAAGAACTGTTTATTTCCAACCCACACATCCAACTACCACGACATATTTACCTTTTAAAGGTCAATTTTAGAACAGGTATGGGGAAACATACCCAGAGGAGGATCTGACAGGAGGATCTTGGTTTCTGAGTCAGCTGGGCCTCTCCAGTGAGACCCTGGAAAAACAAAAGATCAGACCCTTCTCCGTTGGTCCTGGCTGCATGTCACTGTTGTCCCTGTGGATGCGGTTGAGAACATTTATTCATTGTATCTCTACTTAAAGGTGTTCTCTGGAATGCTCTCATTTTCTCCAGATTACCTTGAGAAAGACAAGGGTATTTGTGTTGGCACAAACTGCCAAGAGAGAACATGGGTATGGGTGGAACATATATCCAGTTATAGAGGAAGAGGTGAATATTTTTGGCTTACAAATTGATTTTCCTTTGCTATTATTCTCAGGCCAAGGAAGCCCCAATTACTTCAGGACTTTCCTGGAGTAATTAATTCACCTGGATGGTTTTCCTCTCCTCCCTTCCTGTGGGTCCCTCCTCAGGAACTCGGTCTTCATTACCCAGAGATTGTGAAGCCAGGGAGCGCCTGCTCCAGAAAGAGGCTGCACAGGGGCTAAAGGAGAAGGAGAGCACACTGTGCGCTCTCACTCTCTGTCTCGGGTCCTGTCTGAGGATGCTCTGTCCCAGGCAGATTTTGGAAATGTCCACAGAGGAAGAAGGGCACTGGGAAGGAGAGGGGTCACAGGGCGCTGAATGGACAAAGGCCTCACAAGTGGAATTTGCTTTAAATACCAAAAGTCATAGCAGAATCCGGAATGGTTCGGTGGCATTGAGGACATAGAAGCATGGAGAGGCAGCCCAGGTCAGTCGGCATGATGGCTAATAGTGGATGGGACCCTCAACTGAGGAACTGCCAGGCCAGGTTGTCACGTAACTTGGATTTTCTTGGTTATTAGTTGGTATGGGAGGGAGCATCTCTCTGTGGCAGTACCGTGCCTAGACAGGTGAGTGTCTGGGCTGCGTAAGAAAGTTAGTGGCCCTGGGCATATACCCAGAGGATTCCCCAGCATGTAATAAGGACACATGCTCCACTATGTTCATAGCAGCCCCATTTATAATTGCCAGAAGCTGGAAAGAACCCAGGTATCCCTCAACAGAAGAGTGGATGAAAAAAAATGTGGTATATATACACAATGGAGTACTATTCAGTCATTAGAAACAATGAATTCATGAAATTCTTAGGCAAATGGATGGAGCTGGAGAACTAAGTGAGGTAACCCAGTCTCAAAAGATCAATCATGGTATGCACTCACTAATAAGTGGATATTAGCCTGGAAAACTGGAATACCCAAAACATAATCCACACATCAAATGATGTCCAAGAAGAATGGAGGAGTGACCCCTGGTTCTGGAAAGACTCAGTGTAGCAGTATAGGGCAAAACCAGAACAGGGAAGTGGGAAGGGGTGGGTGGGAGTACAGGGGGAGGGAAGGAGGCTTACGTGACTTTCGGGGAGTGAGGGGCCAGAAAAGGGGAAATCATTTGAAATGTAAATAAAAAATATATCGAATAAAAAATAAAAGAAAAGAAAGTTAGTGTCTGGGAGTCTGGGAGCAAGCCATTATGTAGCTTGCTTTTGTGTCTCAGCTTCAGTTCCTGCCTTGAAGTTCCTTCCCTGAATTTCTTCAGTGATGAATTGTCACCTTGAAGCTATAAGCTAAAATTCTTTCCTCCCCAGTTTGATTTTGCTTATGGTGTTGACAAGTACCCTGCAAACAGAAAAAGCAGCCGGTAGCAGAAAAGCAAACTAAGGTTTCATGTCGGAGAGTGGGAGAAAGGCCAGCACTGACCCCCATGCTGGTGCTAGTCTGTGGTCTTCCTGCTGGGGCAGACAGTGCCCTGACAGTCAGGTATCTGGTACTGAGCCAGTGTCTTCATCTCACAGGTTGGAAGAGGCCAGGTCTGACCCCATTCTCAGATGTCTTTTAACAGGAAGGTTTTCTCCAAGGCTGGGAGGGTCTTTTTGTTTTGTTTTGTTTTCCTTTTTAAATAAGTGACCTTCATACTCCCGCTTATTTTTGTACATTGACTTATTTTCAGACTAACCTCAGAGTCTAAATAGACAGGCTCAACAGAGGCCTCCGACCTGGAGGGCTTATTTTTTAAGAGGGGTGGGGTGGGGGGAGCAGGAAATGTATCCTTGTCTGGCATGGAAAGAGGGGAATAAGAACTTTAAAAAGCTACCCCATTAAGATCTTAGCCAAGGCCATGGGGACTTCCAAATATGTCACATTGCAGGAGCAGTGACTGTGTGTCGAGAGCCAGAGGAATTTATGTCGCATGGAAAATCTCAGTAGTGAGGAGTTGTACCTAAAATGGGGCAAACAGCGGCAGACGCGACAGGCGGCAACTCCTGCCTGCTATGTAAGCCGTGGATTGTGAGGAGGAGGGGGGATTTCCAAGTTACCAGGTCTCTTTCCACACCTCTGGTATTTGTGGGATAAACAGTTAAGTAAAAAGCTGGCTGTGTCATGGAAAAATCACCATGGAAGATCCTTCTGAGGTAGAAGTTTCCTTTGTGTTTGGGGTTTGGGCAGCTCAGACTATTCCAGGTGTATGAACCGCGTCCATGCTGCTGTGGTGTATCTCCAAAGTCAGTGGTGGATGCTTAGTCCTCACTACAATGTGGTCTGGAGGTGAGACCTTTGATTGGGCTTCGAGGGCTCTGTCCTCACAAACGCTGTCGTTCTGGAGGGGTTAGTTATCACAAGGGTGGACTCAGGATGAATTTGGTCCCCTTCCTTTTCTTCCTTTTCACACACAATGCCCTCTCGACGTTCTGTTATGGAATGATCCATCAAAATACTCTTTTCAGATGCTGCATCTTCCATCTTGGATTTCCCAGGCTCCAGAAAAGTGTAACACAAACCTCTCTTCTTCCTAAGTTAGCCAGTCTCTGGCCTTCTGTTACAGTAGCACAATGATTGAAGACAAATACCCACTCCAATCGCCACACTCAGAATTCTCATTTTCTGTCCTACTCTCTGATTCCCATCTGGAAATTTCCACACAGGATGTCAAATGGTACTTTCTTTACTTTCTGAACAATATCCTGTGTATTGATCTGCTTTTTATTATTGTAATGAAATATTCTCTCACCACACACCCCCACTGCTCCCCGCTTCCCTCCATTTCATCTGCGTTCTCCCCCCAGGATCTCCCCGACACACAGTGGCCCTGTTCTAGTTTCTCCATGTCTACGGGTACTCCAAACTAAACACATCTAAAGATTTAATGCTAGGATCCATACATGAGTGAGAACATGACATTTATCTTTCTGGGTCTGGGTCACCTCACTCAGTTTAATTACTTTAAAGCTCCATCCATTTACCTACATATTTTATAATTCTAGTTTTTTACAGATGAACAGAATTTCATTGTTAATAAGTACCGCGTTTTCATTATCCATCAGTTGCTGGGCATCCTGGCAGGTCCCATGTCCCTAGCTATTGTGGTTAAAGCATCAGTGAAGATGGATGAGCGGTGTAGCTGGAGTGAAATAAGCAAGTCCTTCGGGTGTGTGCCCAAGAACGGCCTCATGGGTCAGTTCAGTTCTAGGGGGGTTGTTTGTTTGAGGACCCTCTCAGTGACTTCACAGTGGCTGTGTCAGTGTGCACTCTCACAGAAACAAATGAGTGTCCCTGTTCTCTCTGTCACTTGTCATCTTAATCTCAGCCATTCTCACTGGGACGAGACATCATCTTATAGCTCCCATTTCCTCTGCAGTAAAGATGTTGAACTATTTGAACTATTTGAAATATTTCTTAGTTATTTGTGTTTCTCCTTCTGAGAAGCGTTCATTTAGTTCTGTAGCCCATTTTTAAATTGGGTTGTTTGTTTGTTTGTTTGTTTTCTGTGTTTAATGTTAGACTTGTAACTCCAAAATTTTTTTTAGGAAAAAGAAAGGTGTGCACTTCATGATGCAGACTCAGTAAACACTCTTCAGGATGCAGGCTCAGTGAACACTTTCTGACCAGGGTCTAGGTCTGGCAGAATAGTTGACCCATAGTTAACAAATGGGAACACTTGAGAACTGTTAGACTGAAAAAAGAAACCACAGGAGGGGAGGGGAGCCTCACCAGCTATCCATCAGACAGAGAATTAATGTCTGTAACGAATCCTTTTTTAAGCTGTTCTGCCCACTCTCCGTGCTCCCTACCATCCCCACAGTTTGGCTCTAGAATCAGTCTTGTCTTCTTAGGTAAGTTCAGCTAAGCTATGATCCTAGCTGTTTGTGTAGGACCAGAGTGTTACAACTCCTGAAGTGGGATCATCTTACCCAGCTGGGGAGGATACTCCAGTTGGGAGATTCACTTGGGGAGTTCTAATGAGGTGAGCCGTGCCAGGGACTCAGAATATCAGAGTCATCATATAAGGGGGAAAGGAAGGCAACTTGTGTGAAGGCACGGCCAGTGGCAGGATGGACAGTTAGGAGCAGGTAAATTCACTGGACAGAATTCTCAGAAAACACAGTTCAGCGGGGTGCCGGCCCATCACCGTCATGTGGGAACTTGTTGGGGTGCACAGCCTCTGGGCCCTACTCTGACTGGGCAAACAAGAGCTCCTGCAAACACTCCTGTTTGTGCAGCCAGCTGTCCTTTAATCGGAGCCATGGCCTTGCCAGCTCTTACGAGTTTCCACCCACTGATGGGGACAAAGGCACATCCATAGGCTGGAGTACCGTATCATATAGTGAATGTATAGTATCATATAGTGACCAAATGTTTATAAACCTCACTAAATGCAGGGTATGGAGATCTCTCTGTTTCCCCTCCCTCCCTGTCCCCCCAGCACCCCATCAGGACTCAGATTTAATTGTCTAACCTGGCTTTGTCAGTTTATGTTTATGGAATCGTGACCAAGTCACCAGCTTCTCTGGACATATTTCCAAAAGGGAGATACTAGGTGAATGAAGTGAGCTGAACTCTTCCAGGGAGCTAGCAGGAAAATACACCTCACTCATTCACCATCCGGACAATGCACGGGACCCGGAAATGCTTATTCCTATTTGGCAAGTGAGGACCTAAGAGCATTAAGTGGGTGTGAGACGGAAGGGCCATGAAGGCTGAAACCATGGGCCTGGCTCTTCCCCTGCTGGCCTTGGTAAGTTCTTATCTCCCCTGACACGAATGACACAGATTAGGCGTGGTGTGCTTCTTAGATATTCATAGAGATTTTCTATAACAGGATGGAAATTCAGCTGCCTTTGCTTTCTCTCTTCCAAGTTTTCTTGAGATCAACATGTTCTTCTTTTGTTATAAGAAATAAAACAAGAAGGTTATAATTTTTAAACATCTCTTTTTTGTTTTGTTTTGTTTTGTTTTTTGGATTTGGTTTTTTCGAAACAGGGTTTCTCTGTGTAGCCCTGGCTGTCCTGGAACTCACTCTGTAGACCAGGCTGGCCTTGAACTCAGAAATCCGCTTGTCTCTGCCTCCCAGAGTGCTGGGATTACAGGTGTGGCCTCCACCACCCAGCTACAGCTCTGTTTTTTATCCCAAGTCAGAGTTTTGCTATCCGGCTTGGGTCAGTCCTTGAACTTGCTAGTAGCTCAGGCTGGTGTCTAACTCGATTCTCCTGCCCCTGAGTACTGAGATTATCCCCTTGACTGACTATCATTGGTGCCCTTTAGCTTCAGGAGGAAGGACAGGGCCTGCTCCTCCTGGTGGAGGCAGAGAAGACACTTAGCTCAGTCTCTCAGAAAGGACTAACCAAGCCCCACCCTGCCTACCAAAAGCCACCACGAGTGACCCAGTGACCCACCCGTGAGAGACTCACCAGGAGCCTGCACTTCTCTGTGCTTCTATGCCTCTCTGGTTCCACTTCTCAACCGCGAATCTTTCCGTGTGTAGTGAAAGAATGTGTGTGTGTGTGTGGGGGGGGGGATGTATGGATTAGAGACGCGTGATTAATGGCTTTCTAAGTGTGTCACTGTTCCCCCTAAAGTGCTTCCGAATATAGAAGAGGAGAATGATGGCAAGTAGGGCTCAGAGACCCTGGTGGCAGCAGTGGTGACAACTGCATCAGACGGAGAAAGGAGGGTCCCCATCTCCAGGACGCCTCAGCCTGACTCCTGAGCTGCCTTTCTCATAGCAGCTTCCCAGCTGCACCCACCCAGGGATGCATGGAAGGATCTAGCAGGAAGGCCAACCGAGGACTTGATTTTAAAGTGACAATCAAAACCCTCAGAATAAATTTCATTTCTCCTGGCTTCTCTGGACTGGGCTGTTTGGAGGTAGAGGACATCATCAGTCATACTGTTTTTTGTGTCTCTAAAGAAGTTTAGTCGTAGGTTTGTTGGCAGTTGTTAAATATGTGCCTCTGGCACTTTTACTCCCCCCACGCACACACATACTGGGCATCCACAGATCTGTTAGACCCAAGGAACAAACTGAAACTGGCCTCTATTACCTAGACTTCACTGAGTCTGACTGAAGCCTCTGTGAGCTTGCCAGGTTGCTCTGTAAGCTGAGGGTGACTTCCCAGCCTCCCTGCCGAGCCATCCTTAGCTTCTTGACAGGTGTGAGGCCCTCTTCTCAAGTGGGCAAAGGAAACCGGCTGGGGTGCAGGAGACCAGAGGCCTTGGGAACTTCGCATTTCTTTATTTTCAAGATTTACTTGATTTTTGTTTATATGTATGTGGGTCTGTGTGAGTGTATACTGCATGTATATGGGTCCCTACCAAAGCCAGAAGAGCTCACTCTGAGCTGCAGTTCTAGACGGTTACGGACTGTCTGCTGTGGGTCCTTTGGGAGAGCAGCGAGTGTCCCTAAAGCTGAGCCATGTCTCCAGCCCTCAACCTCGCATCTTTGTAATGCTCCTCTTAATTCATCCTCCTGAATCAAGCAAAGGAGGAACTGGATTTGGCCCAGAAAGGAAACTCTACAACATGCTAAAAATGCCCAGCTGGATGGAAATTATGAGCTAATGCCTTCAGGACTTATCTGCTAAAAGGGTGGGTTCCACTTCTGGTTAGATTTTGTGTGTGTGTGTGTGTGTGTGTTTGTGTGTGTGTGTGTAGGGGTTGCCCTTCAGAGGTCCAAACTTATGACCTTAAAAATTCTCAGAGGTCCCAGAGGAACCCAGGGCCTTAGGTGGGCCCCCAGAACAATGGTAGGATCTCTGTCGGTCAGCAGAGAGACTTGGGAACTGTGTTGGCTATGACTAATGTCGATGATGTCGTATATTGTTCCTCTGTTTATCAAGAGAGGGACACTCACCTTTTGAAAGACCACCAAGGAACTCTGTGTATTTTAAGTTAGAAAGTCCTAGGAGAGCAGAGGAAAGGGTCTTCATGTTATTTTAAATACGAACTTGATGTTTATATACGTGTGTTAGTGGCCTGGTACCCAAGCACTGAGGAACACCTCTCTGTTCACCTAGCTCAAGGCCTCACCCACATATTCCTCTGAAGTTTGGGTTCTACATTTGGGAGAAAGTTTATAGTAACATACCAGAAAGATGGATGAAATGGCAGGAGCAGAAAGGATGGAAGTTAGGCCTGTGCAGCATGCTTCAGTGTGCTGTGAGGCCAAGCAATCCACAGGACAATGGAGTCAGTGTGTGGGTCGAGGGTGGTTATTTGAGGGTTGGTGATCTGTATTCTCTTAGCAGCCAGTTGGGGGCCTTTCTTTCAGTTGTGGGAGTGGGAGGGTTGGATCCAACCTCCATGGTCCGCGCGAACAGGGCCCTTTGTGTTTCAGTGGTGTTTGCCTGAGTGTACCTGGCGATGGAGCATCAGTCTCATTCCAGAGCATGTTGGGAAACGTGCTGGCTGAGGGAAGCATGAGGAAATAAAGAAATGCCTCCATTTCAGGTTAACTGGTGATTGAATAAGGCTCCTTGGGGACTCTTAAGACTCGTAGCCACCTTCAAGATTGAGAATGTTCTGGCCTAGAGACTGAAGACTGTACCACGTGTCCTGCACTTGGCCACTTACTTGTGTATCTAGACTGTATTAAAACTCTGAGGACAGAGGTGTACCTGTGCCTAGTTTGGAATCAAAGAACCAAGGCTCACATAGACAACCTCGAAGCAATTAGAGGTATGGGCTGTCTGGGGGGTACCTGGAGACAGAGGGTAAGGATAGGCTGTGGACACTCTCTCCGCTTCTTTCTTTCTGTGCACATTGGCTTTAAGATATTCTTAAACATATCAGAAGACAAGGCCACCAACAAAGCAGGTGTTATGTCTCTCTTCATTTTAAACCAGGAATCACCTCTCTTTCCTTAGTTTCAAGCCAAAACATTCCAGAAATGGGCTGGGTCATCCGTGTACCTCTGAAGGCAGGAGGCCTGGTCCCTCACTGGAGCTGTGTGGTTGAAGGAGGAGAATCTGATTCCAGAAAGGACTGAAGGAGCATGCTGTTTCTGTCCAGCACAGCACCTTACGGGACATGCAAGATAGCCAGTGGAACTGGAGATGCACAGGAAGGAGTCCTGTGGAGTGTGGAGCTGGACGTGGGGTAGAACCAAGGGATGAGGAATGGGGTCTTTGTGTAGCATAAGCAAGCTAATTGAAAGGACATTTAGTTCTGCTCTTCAACTAAGGTGCCCCAGGCCATGTTTTTCTTGCCAGCTTCCTTTCAACCTTAACTAATAACTTTTCCTCTCTAAATTCTGTCTGAGCCAGTTGGCCAAGTGTAGCAACACTTTCTGTTTATTTGTGCTTGGTATAGCTGGAATGAATCCTAGGAAGGTTCCCTGCCCCCAACCAAACTTCATGTCTATAAAGTTCTACTCAACATAAACCATCTCTGAACAGGCTAGTGGTAGTAATAGCTGCTGGTCGTATCTGGGTCTTGGTGAGATGTAGCCTTCAACTGTGGATGCCAGCTGTGAGAATAAGGGAAGGCATTTGCCACTAGTCATCTCAGAAGGGAGCTCAGGCCTGAGAAGGAATGGAGACGATCAGAGAGGCTGCAGACCTGAAGGGGTGACGGAATCACACTATACCACAGCTCCCTTGTCTACAGCTCTTGTTCCCCCAGCTGCCAAGGATTTGATCCTGGAAGCGCCAAACCAAGTGACTTCATGGGCACTGTCTTACTTGAAGTTGTATTTCTCTCCAGAGAGGCCTGGAATGGTTCTCGGGTTAAATAAAGGCCCGGCAGTCTCACCTCTGTTGAGGAAGATTCTGGAGCTCCTGCCATGCTTGGTGGCTTCTGTAGGGACTGTAGCAGGGTTCAGCCTGACCCCGAGCTCCATCACTAGTTGGTGTTACAGAGAACACTCCCAGAGAGTGCCCACTGAATGAACTTCCTCTACCTCAGCACCTACCGTGTAGGACATATGGGATGTTTTCCATCAGGGCCAAAGCCAATGAGCAAGGCTTCAACAGGCCAGGCTCCATGTAGTTCAGGCCTAGAGTTAAGCTACAATTAAGTCTATTTAACCAGAGGTACTTAAAAAAAATAACTGAACTTTACTCATTTTTATTAGGGTCAAGATTTGTTATTACAAACTTACAGAAAAGCCACGTGGGATCCATTTGAGCAAAGTGTAGCATGTACAACAAGTGAGGACAGTCCAGGCACCTGTGTGGGTCAGGGTGAGCTTGGATGCAGACCCGGACTGAGGGGATGGGAGCTACAGCCAGCATCAACAGAGGCTTCGCCCATCTCTCCTCCCCGTGGGGTGGCAGTGTGTTAATCACTGCTACATAGCAGCATTCAGCTTCCTATCGTGTGCTGCAGCATTCTAACGCATGACTCATAGATCCCTGGGTATCCCTTCTAACGCTTCCTATAATAGAGTTTCCAGGAAAGCCAGGATCAAGAGGATATTTCTTATTAACACACAGTTACAGAGCCTGGGAAATCCCAAGACCTGTAGTTAGCAAGGTGGAGACCCAGCGAGGACAAAGCTGAGATGCCCATCTGAGTCCAATCAAGTACATTCCAGTCCAAAGTCAGCAGGAGCAAGACCCAACAAGACCTGATGTTTCTTGCGCTCTCCCAGTACAAGCACCGAGGCAGGCGGAACTTACTTCTCAGTAGATTGTCTATTCATTAAATCTTACAGTCAGGATGACTAAGAAGAAGCCAGAAGAGAAATAAAAGACTTGAATTATATTTTCAGCTCTCTAGACCTAATGCAAGCCTGTAGGGCTCCTCCACCTAGCAACACCAGTACTCATGGCACGTTCTTCAGGATCAATCACACAATAGCCCACAAAAGAAGCCCCAGTACGTTAAAGAAATGGACAGTGTGGTCTCTGACCACAAGGGATGACTCTAGAAACAAAGCATTTGGAAAACTCAAAAACATTGGAAATTAAGCAGTGCACTTCTAAATGACCAAAGGGTCAAAATGAAATAAAAAAGAAAAGAGAAAATAAATAATTCTGGTTTGAGATAAACCAAAATGGAAGATTCAGCATAACAAAACGAATAGAGTGCAGTTAGGGAGATAAATAGCATTAACACATACATCTTAAAGTGAAAAAAAAAATCTCAAATCTGTTAAAGTTTAATTTTAGGACACAGACTAAAACAAACCAAAAGTAAGAGGAAACTGGAGAATTATTAGGAAATCAAGGGCGCAGAGGGAAGGCTCAGTGGTTGGGACCGGGTGCTGTTCTCCAGATGACTTGAGCTGGCAACTTGGCTCCCATGTTAGGTTCTGCCTAGAGTTCTAGTTCCGGGAGATCTGACCCCGTGGCCTATTTGGGCATCTGTGCTCAGTAACCTAAAGCTGCTACAATGGCGGAGGATTCTACGACCTGCCCAATGGCCTTCTTCCTTGCATCATCAGTGTGTTGGGAATGGAAACCGAAAGCATCGCTTTCCTTGTGTGCGGACATCTCCTCGCCCGGTCCCACATTTCAAGTCTCAGCGACCCCTGGCCGCAGCCTGGCCTGGAATGTTCCCTTGAGTCCAGTGGCTTGCTCACCTGTCTTCACACACTCATTTGGCTGAATCTATTATCAAAGACCATTAATGGCTTAAGGAAAATGGAAAGTGTTCATCTCTGGCAAAGATTCCCGACGTGATGTTGGTGGTTACCAAGCCGACATTTCCAACTTACTCGGGAGCGGTTGGTGTAATCCCTATGTGGCTATTAATGTAGTTGAATCGAATTCCTTTAATTTAGTGGAAACAATCTCAGACTAATTAGCCAATTCTTTGACGTGCTAGCCTTGGCTTTGAGTCACACCTTCTGGGTGCATCCCTCACCCAAGCTTCTTGAAGCAAACACCACAAAGCACTGGGCTCTGTCTTTGTCTGAATTTCACATCTAGACTTCAAACTAGACCCTCAAAATCACTAATGTTTATAATCAAATCCAGAGTCTAGCCAGTGCCTGAACGCTGAGACTGAGTTTTGTTTTTCTAGCTGCATTTCCAGTGACAAAATGTAGAAGGTGTTTGTTTCCTGGCTGTACCCAGGAGACATGCTAAGACAAGAGGCGGGAGGGACTCACAACATTGTTGCAGAAAGAAATCAGCCCCCTCAGAATGGTTCTCAACAAATCAAATCACACACTTCCAATTTTGGCATTTTCATAATGATTTCATAGTGATTTTCAAATAGCAAAAAAAAAAAAAATAATAATAAATAAAAAAATTAAGGGACCGTCTCAGTTACGTCATGTCTTAGTTGAAATTACTATTGCTATGGTGAAACACCATGACCAAAAGCAAGTAGGAAAGGAAAGGGTTTATTTTTGCTCGCACTTTCATATCACAATCAATCACAGAAGGGAGTTAGGAGGGGGACACAAACAGGACAGGAACCTGCAGGCAGGAGCTGATGCAGAGGCCATGGAGGGGTGCTGCTTACTGACTTGCTCCTCATGGCTTGCTCAGCCTGCTTTCTTATAGAACCCGGGCCACCAGCCTAGGAATGGCACCACCCACAGTGGACTGTGTCCTCTCCCACCAATCACTAATCAAGAAACTGCCTTACAGCCCAATCTTAGGGATGTGTTTTTCTTTTTTTCCAGTTAAGGCTTCCTCCTCTCTGGTGACTCAAACTTGCATCAAATTGACATAAACCTAGCCAGCACACGTCCGACGGCACAGGAAGCCCTCAGCTTCCGCTTCATAGACTCCAGCTCCTGTGATTGGGGTTTTAGCCAGTTGTGGCCCCGCCCTTCTACCTTGCGCTTGAAGCTGCATATCCCCACACAAAAGCTTCCCCTACAGAGCAGTGGTAAAACAAAACACTTGGTTTTAAGATGCAAATCAAATTTGGCCAGTTCAGCTTCAATGTGAGAACACTGGGACTCTGCACGTAGAACATGGGATTCGCCGCTCTGCCAACAGGCAGTCGGAAGGGTGCTCTTCCTCCTCCCCCGGAAACACTCTGGCTCAGACCCGCAGATGTGAGCAGCTCTTTCCTCAGCCTGGGAAATGGGATCTTGAGTTAGCGCCCTCACTGCAGAGGTATGAGGAGGTTGTGAGGTGACGTGTGACCAGCAACAACAGAGGTATTCCACCAGCCTCCAGGGATGTTGGCTTCCTTGCTGCAGTGAAATGCAGCATGTGGTCTTCGGAGTGGAAACTGATCATTTTAATTCCTGCTATCATTGGGTCTTTGCCACCTTTGAAAACTTCAATGCTTAGTTTGTACGGAGTTTGTATGGAGAACCGAGGACGCTTTGCTCTTCTATGGAAAATCTATTTTCATTTGTTTATTGTTCAGCAGCCATTTATTGAATATATTCAGGGACCAGATAGACTATATCTTCCAAAATAACCCCAGTTAAAGAAAATGTGATGTTTTCTGTAAAGGTAATTTATTAATCATGTGTTCAATCTGGTCTTAATGCCAGTGATTCTTGCCTGCTTTGGGTTTCCAGATATGTACACTTGAGCTAGAAAGGCCATCCTTTTAGCCAGTGTTAGAAGTTTGTGGGTTTCACTGTGTAGAGCAGGCTAGCCTTGAATTCACAGAGACTTGCTTGTCTCCGTCTGCTGATTAAAGGGCAAGACACCTCGCCTGCTGTTTCTAAGTATTCCCTTGCTTTAGATCTCATTTTAATTGTGGTAGGGAGCTTGGTATATAGTTAAACTAGGTTTTAACTTGACCGTAGAAGTGCGGCCCCTCTCCAGGAGGGTATGTGAACAGACGAAGACGTGACCCGTGGCCCTTGCAGTCAGCCTGCTTCCTTTGATGGGTGGTTGGAGAGGATGTGGAAGACTGGACCCCTTCGTTGTTCTGGAAGCCTTGCTTCTGCTCGTGGAGAGAGGCCTACAAATAAGCTCGAGCACACACCAAGGAAAGACGTCCACTTGCCTAGCAGTGGCGAACCCTTGAGTCCACGCTGCAGTGTCTAGAGTCAGTCTGCAGTCTGGAAAGGGGTGGGGCTACCTCAAGACAGTGTACCTATGTGGTCGGACTGCAGAGTGCAGGCAGTGTCATATTCCTGTGGCCTTGTATGATGGTGGTCTCCCTTTCTTAGTTCTTGGTGGTTCTGATCTTTGTACCCCTGTTACCCCACGAGGCCCTTCATTTCTGAGAAGACCAGCTGTGGCTTTGTGTCAGACATCCTGGACTTTATGCACAGAAAGCTATCCTTGAGACCCTGTTTCTAAGATGGCCAACAGCTCACTCATGCTTTGGGTATGGGGTGAGACAGGATCTCACTATGTAGCCTTGGCTGGCCAGAAACACATTTTGAGCGGAGTTTTGATAGAGGATAGATGTTTATCCTGCTTCATGTAGAGTATGGACAAGGTCCTCATTCTCTTCATGATTACGCTGATTACTGCTGATCACGCTGGTGGGATGGGATCTGCCGTCCGCTTATTCCAGTCTGTCTAGGTATGTCTTCCTGGGACTGCCAGGTCAGGCTGTTTCTTTGCAGGATTTAGCTCTGGCCTTCCCAGCCTTGCTCCTGAAGTCAGCTGCAGCTGATCCTGGAGAGTCTGGAGAAGGACTGGGCACTGCCTGGGATGGTGGTGCTCTAGACCCTGCTCCCTCCACATCCAGTGTGGTCCAGTCTGAGCATCAGGAGGCTCCGACCACCTGCAGGTCCTGCAGCAAGAGAGCCAGCCTCGCTGTCTCGTTGGATTTTTGCTAGACCGTGTGTGGCTTTGCATGACATGGCTGATAGCCTTTGGTTGGGCAGCAGCTGCAGCCTCTCAGGAGGTGGAACTGGAGCAGAGAAGTGGCCTCTTTCCAAGCCTCCTGCAGCCATTTTTTTTCCACTTCACTCTCAGGTTGTTGATGTCCAATACAAGCCTATGGCTCAGAAGCCCCAGCATGCTGGTCTCTGAGATGACGCCAGACAGTGGAGGCCTGGCATTAGCCACTGGGGTCAGAGACACACATCCTGTCTCCCTTAATCTTATAATGAGTCCCTTCTGGTTAGGGAGTCCCTTGGGGGTCATTTTGAAGCCAGTACCAGTTATTGTAATAATTAGAAGGCTGGTCTATCATGCAGCTTCTGGACTCAAACAGCGAAGAACCAAATCCCAGTTCCCCCTAGTCGTCACTGGGCCTGCTGATCAGGGCAAGCATGCCGGGGCATGCGCAGATCTTTGTCTTTTCTTTGTGAGGCCTTGGGCAGACTGTACTCAGGATAGCCTGGGCTCTTTAGCCATAAAGCAGAGACGGGGCTGCAGTGTGCCATGAGCTGTGGAGTGTGAAGGGAGCACCCCACACTGTGTGTGGGGTATGTGTGGAGTATGAAGGGAGCACCCCACACTGTGTGTGGGGTGTATGTGGAGTATGAAGGGAGCACCCCACACTGTGTGTGGGGTGTGTGTGGAGTGTGAAGGGAGCACCCCACACTGTGTGTGGCAATCCGGAGGCGCCCAATAAATACAGGCTATCACCACGCAATGATGCTTATTTAATAAGTAAGGAGTTGGGGGTTTTATTGGAGGCAAAGTAAACACGTCTTCGTCTTAGCCCCCCATCCCTCTGGGAAGGCAGACCCAGTTCATAAATGCCGAACACCACGTCCACCTGGAGGCCGCATCCCCTCCCCCCATCTTTCATCAAGAACCTGGAGGAAATGAAAAGGCTTGTAATTCATAAACTAAGGCTCCTCACAGAGGGCTGGGGCAGGGCAGGGGCGGGCAAGCACACACTTGGGGGTGTTACACCAGCGACTCCAAAACAAGGCAGGACTTTGTCCCGTGGCTTGGCTTGGCTTTTTGTCACAATATTGAATTAGTTTTGAAATTTCTAATAAAACATTAGAGAAGAGTGTGAACTGTTTGCATCTAATAGCAAAATAAGTTTGCGCTGAAGAGGCTGCGAGAGCATCTATACTCCTTAACATGTGGCCAAGCTCTCCGGAGTGTGGCGGGTGTAAGGGGCCATCCCCCAGCACCCTTCATCCACCCTGCTGACACCCAGCCATCCTCAAAGTGGCAGTGGCAGGTTGGAGCCTTTGATGCCTGCCTAATTGGGAGAAGCTGGCCCTCGCACGGGGCTGTTGCAGAACTGTTCCTTTTACTTCATAATGCTAATGAACAAACCTGGAGCGACCGCTCGCTAACACGATGCCTCTTCCTCTTCGGGTTTTCATTGCTAACTGCACTTGTCCTTTGGACATGAGGCACGGACTCATCTTGAGAACTCCACTTGCCAGTCTGGCTAAAGAAATCTCCCTGGTGAATCTTTCTTCCTACTTTAAATGTTTCTGCTCCATCGACTAAATAAAATTTGAGAAGTTAATAAAAGCGAAACACACGTGTAGAACAGTGCCCCAATGTCTGGCTTATTGAATAGTTAACAGGCTGAATCTGAACAATTACAGTGCAGAATATTACCACCTCTATGCAAGGGCTCCGTCCTCCTTCCTTGTCCTGAGCCACCCCCAGATGCGCTCAGGGGACTTCCCGCAAGCCTGGCTTTTCCCAGCACTGAATTGTACTTGATTTCCAACTTTATATATATGGACTTAGAGAGGGTGGTGTGTAGGGTTGTGAGTCCCTTGCCCAGCACGGGATGCAGGAGTTGACTGTGCTTACCCCACACTGTCGCTGGGCGGATGTAGCGAAGCTACAGGACACTGCTCAGGGATGGTAAACCGCAGTCCGAGGTGCGGGACGGACGGACGGACGGAGCTGGTTCGGGGTTCCCTGGGCCTGCGAAGAGCCTGGGCCATCTTGTTCTCAGGCTCCTGGACATTCAAGCACCACTGGATGCCTCGTGGAAGAGCTGACAATGGACTGAGGTCCCATGGGCTGGGTCTAGCCTTGGGGCAGGGGTAAAGGGGGTGGGGCTCCAGCTGGTCCCATAGCGGCTTGAGGTTGTTGGTGGTCACGGCTACGAGTGCATAAAGGCGAAGGCCTTCTCCATGGCTCCCCATGTGGATCCTGATGAAAAGAGGCAGTCCGTGGTTGTAAGGCATTTATTGTCATGGTGGAAGGTGAATATGTAAAACCAACCCCACTTCTCAGGGCGGGCCTGAGATTAAATCCCTTGTGCTGGGAGGAATGTCTGGGAAGGAGAGCTTCTTGGCTAAGCCCTCCAGGCCTTTAGGTACCTCATTAAAATGGAGATCTGTCTTGAGCCTAGGAGACCACAGGCCACGTGGTGGTCACATCCTTCCTACCTGTGGGGGTGGGGGGAGGGTGTTGCCCTTACATGACTGATGGTCACAAAACTATGTGGGGGGAGGTTCAGGTTAGTGACAAGAGCCTAGTACCTGGGAAGAGGCTAGTTAGTGACAAGGCTAGTACCTGGGAAGATCAGGGTCTCCGGGGCTTTTAGCCTTAGCTCAATCAAGGACTACACTACCTTTTACAGTCTCACGGTGGTGCCATCTGGATTGGATAGAGATTGCCTAGGATGGTGAAGGGCGTCTCTGTAGCCTGTGTGGACATTTCCAGCAAGGATTTATGAAGGGTGAAGTCTTCCCCTGAACCTGGATGATCTAGGACCCTGGATGAAATAAAGGGTCGGGTTTCCATGCTTCCTGTCTACCTTGATGTGAACTGCTCTGCTCTGCTCTGCCACACCCTTCCGAGCCTGAGGACCCAAAACCTTTGCGATCTTGAGTCAGTACTGGGTCTTTAGCCCCTTGGGTCGCTTGGGTGGGGGAGGGGCATTTTCTCACAGCTGAGAAAAGTAAACAATGTAGACATACTGTGTTACCCTGGGTGTATTGTGTGAGGGAGGCTGGTGGGGAGCACTGTTATAGCTCTTTCATCTTTCATGATTGAAACCACCTCTGGCAGAGGTGAGCACAAGGCCCCTGACAGGGTTGGTCCCAGGGATAGGCTGCAAGTTGGGCTTTCCCTGTGGGAAAGGGAGTAGGTGTGTCTCTCTCCCTCATGGGCAGCCTAGCAGATTCCTGAGTCAGGCTGTCTACATAGCCCTTGCCATATTGCTGACCAGTTGTAAGATCTGGCATGGGCTATTTAATTTTCCCATCCCTTATTTTCATCTCCCTGTGCTTAAGTGGGAATTGTTAGGGTTGGTTCAGAAACTAAATGAGTCCCTGGAACCATGCCAGGAACAATTGTGTGTGCCCGCTTTTATTCCCGATTCAGAGCTATGAGGATGTCAGGCTAGGCTGAGGTGCCCTGCACACTGCTTGCAAGATGAGCATTGAAGTCGCTTTGGCATGCTACCATCTAGATATCCATCGTGCCTCCGAATCGTTGCCGTTCCCACTGCCTACCTAACCTGTCAACACCCCTTTCATCCTAACAGAAAACACCCATTTCTCTTTCATAGGAATGGGCTGATGTCCTTTGAGGTGGCCTTCCCACACTTTCCCAGGTAGACACATCCTCATCCTATCAGCTTGAGTGCCGGGTATGTCACGGCCTATGTGTGTGTGTGTGTGTGTGTGTGTGTGTGTGTGATTGTAGTGTAACAGTTTCCTCCTAGATTTGAACCATTTCATCCCACAAGGAAGCTTTCTTAAGCAGGAAGGTCAACAAATCAAAAGAGCTTTAGGACTCTGACCACATTCGCTAGGCCCCTCCCTGGCAGAGGAAGCAGAACCAAGCTATAAAGAGGACTCTGAGGCCAGACTAGCTGCCTGGAAGAAGCAGAAGCCGGCACAGCTGCCCAGCAGTGGCTTACACTGACTGAGACACCAGGAAAAGCCATTCTCCAGCTTGCTGAGCTGCCTGCAGGGTGTACAGTGTGCTCCAGATCCCGCCCCCCTTTTGTAAGCTGTCACTCATGTTGTGGTGGGCTCTGGTGATGCAGCTCCCTGTGAGTCATTTCTGCTCCTGCATGTAACCCCTCACCCATATTCCTACAGGTAACCCCAACAAAACTCATTGGCTTACCAAGCTGGACTCTGATGGTATCTGTACTTTTGGTCTGTTGTGGGCTCCCTATCTGGTGTGAGTGGATGTGAGTGTTGGTATCGTCCCAGGAAAAGTTTTGTCACATAACAGTTATCTGCAAAACTCCTAGGGCAGCCTCCTAAGACATCACGTGCCCTGTTGGTTCTATTGGCGTTTAGAGTTTAGATACAAAAGCCTGAGCTGATGGGAGATGTAGTTGAGGGGGGAGGAGAGTAGGGAGGGAGGGAGTGAAAAGAGGAAGGGGGAGAGAGACAGAGAGAGAGAGAAGGGGAAGGGGAGAGAGAGAGAGAGAGAGAGAGAGAGAGAGAAGAGGAAGGGGGAGAGAGACAGAGAGAGAGAGAGAAGGGGAAGGGGAGAGAGAGAGAGAGAGAAGAGGAAGGGGGAGAGAGACAGAGAAAGGGAGAGAGGAAGGGGAAGAGAAAGGGAGAAAGTGATAGAGGAAGAGGAAGAAGAAAAAGATGAAGACAAATATAAAGAAGGAGAAGGAAAAGGGTAGGAGGAGGAGGGAAATGAAGGACTGGTTCCATTTAATTGAGGTGAAAATTGTTAACCGTTAACCTGTAAATGCATGCACATGTATTTCAAAAATTTTAATGTGTGATGAAGTAAGAAATATATATACTCCCCCCAGCTACGGACAAAGAGATATCTGAAGCACTTGAGAGAATGGACCCTGCGCCTTGACTGATTAGCACAGTGAGTTAGTTGGCTCTGAAGTGTAAGTGAGCCTGCCAGAGGGCATGATCACAGGAGAGACCCGTGTATTTTGAAGGGTGAGACCCCAGCTCACATCTTATTGGGAAGTGGGAGACTTCTAGAAGTGGAGCCTGCTGGGAGCCCTCTGGCTGTTCTCAGGGGTACAGGGGCACGCCACCGGTCCACTCCTTTCTTCTTTTGAACACCTGCTGTGAGGTAAATGGATCCATCCTGCCCTGTGCTCCCACCACCCATAGCACACTTCTCCTCTCCAGAGGCCTCAAAGCAATATGTCCACCTGAACAGGGGCCAGAACCCCCCAGACCACCACGTGACAAAGTAAACCCTTGCGTTTTGTAAGTTGATTTGTCTCGGTTATTTGCTATCCTAATGGAAAGCAAACACACAAGGTAGATGGCTGTCTCAGAGGGAAGCTCCTTCCTGAGCCAGCTATAAGCCGGATTAGCTGCCTTCCCACCGTGGGATACCGTTATATTTGATGAAACAAGAGGTCATTAGACTCTGGCTATTCAGACTTTCGTGTTTGGCAGATACCTTCTAGGAAATGAACATGGAGAGCCTGTTATAGCAAGGAACATGACAGAGAGCACTTGTTGCAAAGATAAAACTGAAGCTTTCAAGTCCTGATTAGAATACTGAAGAACATAAATGCATCCTGCCATTTTTTGCTGAGTGGAGATATTATCATCACATGGCATGGAGCCAGTATTTTATGTCCCAATTTTCTAAGTGATTATAGACTAATAATTGTTCATGAGGTACAC
This sequence comes from Apodemus sylvaticus, assembly GCF_947179515.1. Lineage (NCBI taxonomy): Eukaryota > Metazoa > Chordata > Mammalia > Rodentia > Muridae > Apodemus > Apodemus sylvaticus. Next base: position 120,609,517 of record NC_067477.1, read on the forward strand.
TGTGATATCCAATGGGTACATACACTGCAGAAATATTAAAGTGAGGTAATTACCCCTTCTTCTTAACCTACTAATCACTCTCATAGTGAAAACACTGGGGATCATTTGCAATCTGGAAGTCTATAGGATGTTGTTATTAATAACTAGGTCATGTGACAGGACAGTGTATATTATTATTATTAGCTTGGTTGTGTGACAGGACAGCTCATGGACTCGCACTCCTTCTGTCTATCTTGTTCCTTTTTACCAGGGCTGTTCCTTCTGCAGTCCCCACCTCCTGCCAGTGCCTCTCCTAACCACTTTCTATTCCGTTTTCATGAGATCCCTTATTTTATTTTATTTTATTTTATTTGGTTTTTCTGAGACAGGGTTTCTCTGTGTAGCCCTGGCTGTCCTGGAACTCACTCTGTAGACCAGGCTGGCCTCGAACTCAGAAATCCGCCTACTTCTGCCTCCCAAGTGCTGGGATTAAAGGCGTGCGCCACCACCGCCGGTAAGATCCCTTATTTTAGATCTCACGTGGAAGTGAGGTCATACAGTGTGTGTGTATCTCTCTGTGTCTGTATTATTTTCTTATCATAATTTTCTCCAGATTCACACATGATGTCACAAATAACCAGTTTTCATCCATGTTAAAGGCTGGACAGTTCTCAGATGTGTGATTACGCCATGTTATTCATTTCTTCTTTGTGGGGAAATTAGATTGTTTCCATATCCTGGGTATTGAGCCTAGCATTGACAGAAGTGGAGTGCAGTCATCTCCTCAGGACCAGTTTCAACCTCTTTGGATGCATACCCTGTAGTGAGTTTGCTAGGTATCATGGTAAATTTAATTTTAGGGGGTCTTTGAAGAAACCTTAATAGTTTTTTATTTTTCAAAATGACTGTTGACCGGTGCCAGCAGTGTCCCTTTTACTCCTGCATTCTCACACGCTCAAACTCGTCTTTTTGATAATATATTACTTATATTTTTGTTTGATTAAGAAATAGAACTTTATTATCCCATAGTTCTGTAGGCAAGAGTCAGAGCTGAGGTATTGCCTGGCCTATGCTCCCTCTAAAGTCTGTCGAGGCCAAGCCTTCTTTCTCCTTTACTACCTTCTGTTGATTAGATGGTAATCACTGAACGACATATTTTAAATTGATTTTTTTTATCATATAAAATAAAAGTTTTCATACTTATTTACTGTCATTTCTTTATATTAGCCCTGCATTGACCTCCCTTGTCCCACCCTCTCCCACTGGTCTCCCATCCTCCAAGTAGTTTACCTTCTGTTTTGATGTTGCATGTAGCCGAGGCTATGCGTTAGAGAAAACAGACATTTGTCCTCCTGACTGAATTATTTTTCCCTAACAGGATGGTTCACAGATCCATCCACATTCTTGTGAATAAAACCACTTCATTCCTCCTTACAGCTGAGTCAATGCCCGTTGTGTGTTCCATGTTTCCTTGCCTGCGAGTCTCCTGATGGAGCTCTGGGCTGCTTTTGTGTCTTGGCTATGTGACCAGTGCAGCAACAGATGGGTGTGCAAGTACCTCTGGCATTCACTGGCTTAGATCCCTTCGGGTATCATCTTAGTTAGGGCTTCATTAGGGTAAAGAGACACAAGGCGACTCATACACAAAAAAGCATTTAATCAGAGTTGGCTTACAGTCTCAGGGCTTCAACCTGGCACAGGAAGCGTGGCAGTCTGCAGGCAGACATGGTTCTACATCTTGAGCCAAGGCAGCCAGAAGAAGACTGATCTCTGCAGGTAGCCAAGAAAAGACTTTTCCACAGTGGGCAGAGCTTGAGTATAGGATTTCAAAGCCCACCCCCACAGTGATGCACTTTCTCCAACAAGGCCACACCCACTCCAATAAGGCCACACCTCCTATTTATGCCTCTCCCTGGGCTAAGCAATTAGTCAAAGTGTGTACACAAAGAAGAAGCAAAGAACAATAATTCTGTACTCAGCTAACTTTCTCCATTTAGATGGTATGCATCAGCAGTGGAACGGCTTGGTCTGTCTTTAGTGTTTTGGGGAACATTCATACTGGTTTCAGTGGTGGTTGAAGTAGTTTATAATCCCAACCCAGTAGGGGTTCACGGTTTTCTCCCTATCCACATCAGCATCTTTTTCATATTTTTAATGTTTTAAAGTTAAGATATCTTTGAAGTAGTTGGTTTCATTTACACAAGCACACATGCATGTGCTCTCTCTTAGACTTTTCAAAACCTACTTTAATAAGGGTTCTCAAATGCTTCAAACAATCCCTCCCCCGCCTCCTTCTAGCCCACTGTCCAAAAGTAGTGGAGAAAGATAGTAAATAGGACAAGGGTGTATGGAACTCTTTAGAAGTAGTTCTTTAGGCCAATTCCAATTTCCATTTGTCAATATTCCAGCAGTCCAATTTAGTGTCAGGAAACACAAATCAGCACAATCCAGCATGATCCAGTAGAAACCACCAGGCCTTCACGGAATAGGCCTGAGTCAGTGGGAGTGTCCAGGACCAGCTGGGATGCCAGGTGAAATTCTCTATTGTGCCTCTCTCAACTGAAGTGAAGATCAGTGAAGACTGGAGACCAACAAAGCAGTGAAGGCCAGCTAAGCAAACGCCCTGTCACTGTCCATGGATTTGGTTGTTTTGGAGACAGGGTTTCTCGGTGTAGCCCTGGCTGTCCTGGAACTCACTCTGTAGACCAGGCTGGCCTCAAACTCAGAAATCCGCCTGCCTCTGCCTCCCAGTGTGCTGTGATTACAGTTGTGTGCCAGCACCGCCTGGCTGCTCCCCCAGGTCTTACACCTGACACAACCAGAAACTTCTACTTCACACACACACACACACACACACACACACACACACACACACACACCATTCCACATAATTTTATTGACTCTTTCCACTGTCCTCCCCTTCTTTATAATTTTGTTTTTTCTTGATGATAAGCCTTCTGTTTGGACAAAGGTAGAATGTCTGTGTAGTTTTTATTTGTATTTCCTTTATGGCTAAGAATGTGGAACACTTTTTCCTATATATTAACTGGCCATTTTTATTTCTTCTTTTGAGAACTCTATGTTCAGTTTATTTTCTCTTTTGTTGTTTAGATGATTAGGGCCTTTATTTTTAGTAGATGGTGGTGGCACACACTTGCAATCTGAGTGCTCAGAGGTACAGGCAGGGGAGTGAGGACCTCCTGACCATCCTTGGCCACATAGTGAGTTGGAAGCCATCCTTGGCTGCATAAAGACTTGGAGGCCATCCTTGGCCACATAGAAGTTGGAATCCATCCTTGGCTACATAATGAGTCAGAGGCCATCCTTGGTAACATGAAAACTGTGTCCAAACAATAATTTTTTCTTGTCTAGATATAATCCCCTGTGAGATATGTGGCTGGTATATTTTCCCAGTCTCTAGATGTCTCTTATTTTCTTTGTGTAAATGTGTAAACATTTACTGAGTTTTAAATGTGTGCATGTGTGTGTATGTATGTGCACACACATATGCATGTTTGTGTGTGTGTGTAGGTTTTGAGTAGGTGCCTCAGTCTCAGTCTCTACATGTGACTATTTTATATTTACAGCACCACTGTTAGAAGAAGAAGTCTTTTTTCGACTTTCTGTGGTGCCTTTATTGAAGGTTATGTGACTATAGGCACATTCATTTATTTCTGGGTCTGCTATTCTATTTTTTGGCTCATGTGTTTGTTTTTCCATGTTGCTGCCATCTGTCTTAGATTACTATGACTCTGTAGTATAATTTAGGATCAGATATTGTGATACCTTTAGCATTACTCTTCAGCTTAAGATTGGTTTGGCTATTTGAAGTTTTCTTTGCTTCCTTATGAATTTTAGGATTTTGTCACAGTTCTGTGAAGTTTCACTGGAATTTTGATAAGGATTATATTGAATTTCATGGTAGTATACCTATTTTCACAATATTAATTTTGCCAGTCCATGAACATGAGTGGTCTTCCTAGTTTCTAGTGTTTTCTTTAATCTTTTTTTCATAGAGTTATAATTTTTATTTTCCCTTGGTTATTTTAATGTGCCATTGAATTTGGTTTACAAATATTTTGTTGAGAAGTTTTATATCTATGTTCACCAAGGAAATTGGTTTAAAGTTTTCTAGTTTGTTGTATTCTTACCTTAGTTTGTTGTTTGGGGATCAGGGTAATATTGGCTTCATAAGATGAATTTGGGAGTGTTTCTTTGATTTCATGCAGTAACTTGAAGAACATTGGTATTACTCTCCTTGAAAGACCTGATGGAACTCAGCTGTAATCCATCTATCTTTTGGCTTTGTTGTTATTTTTGCTGTTAGGAGACTATAACTGTTTTACTCTCATTGATCATTATGGATATTTTTAAGTTGTCACTATCATCTTAGCTTAATAGGGATTTATCCATTTCTTCTAGATTGTCTACTTATTTGGAATTTGATATCTTTTACTTTAAATGCTGCTGCAATAAGATACTCAGCCAAAACCAACTTAAGGGGCTAAGTGTTTATTTAGACTCACAGTTTGAGGGAACAGGCTAAGTCACAGCAGCAGGAGTTTGAAGCAACTGGTCAGTGTATACAAAAAGAAGAAGCAAAGAACAACAATTCTGTACTCAGCTCACTCTCTCCGTTTGGACAGTCCAGGACCCCAGCCTAGGGAATGATGCCGCCACAGTGGGCAGTCTTCCCACTTCACTACACGTAATCAAGACAATCCGTCACAGTCATGACCAGAGGCCCTTCTCCTAGGAGATTCTAGGTCTCATCAAGTTGACAGTAGAAGTAACCACCACAGCATCTGTTGTAATTTTCCCCTTTTATCTCTAGTTTTATTTACTTGACTCTTCTCTTTCTTTTGGTTCATTTGTCTAAACATCAGACACTAATTATTTCTCAATATTGTATCTTTTCAAAGAACCAGCTCTTCATTGATTTTTTTGTATATTCTTTTTGTACCCATGTCACTAATTTCTGCTTTGATTGTCATGATTTCTTTCTTTATGTTTATTTTGAATTTTGCTTGTTCTTTGTCTTGAGATACTGAGGCATATCATTAAGTTATTACTTCAATATCTCCCTGAACTTTTAAAACATGTAACATTTATAGCTATAAATTTTCATCATTGTCTTGGCTATATAAAGGTTCTGAAATCTTGTGATTCCACTGTCTTTTGAATCTAGGAATTAAAAGAATCTTCCCTGTTTCATCAGTGGTCCACTGGCCCCTTAAATAGTGCTTTATATTTATATCTGTGACTATAACCTTCACAGATTTGTATAGTTTCTGCATTATCTTTCCCTATTGAATATACTATGATCTGATAAAAGAAATTATTTTGATTCTTCTGTATTTGTTATTTCTTAATGCATAGCCTTGGATGTGATCTATTTTAGATGAAGCTCCACGGGCCACTGAGAAGAATGTGTATTTTGCAGCTGTTGGGTAGAATGTCTGTGCATGTCCCTTAAGTCTGTTTGATTTGTGGTGAGGTTTAACTTCAAAGTTTCTTTGTTGCATTTCAGTCTGGGTGATTTGTCTACAGAGATAGTAGGATGTCTGTCTTGGTTACTCTTCTGTTGCTGTGAAGAGGCAGGGTGACTAAGGCAAGTTATAATATAGGGCGTTTAGCTGGAGGCTGGCTGGCATGTCAGAGGTGAGCCTGTGACCATCATGGCGGGGGCGCGGTAGGCAGGCAGCCGTGGGGCTGCAGCAGCAGCCGAGAGCTTTCCTGGGATCCGCAAGCAGGAGGCGAAGAGCACTGGCCTGATGTGGGCTTTTGAAATCTTACTGCCTTCTCCATGGCTTACCTCTTCCACAAAGCCACACCTCCTAGTCCTTTCTAACCAACTGGGCTGGGCTGTGGTGGTGCACACCTTTAATCCCAGCACTTGGGAGGCAGAGGCAGGAGGATTTCTGAGTTCGAGGCCAGCCTGGTCTACAGAGTGAGTTCCAGGGCTATACAGAGGAAACCTTGGGGTGGGGGGGAGTTGCTCTCCTGAGTGCTGCCACCTAAGAGAGGTGGAGTCAACTCTCCAAAATGCTGCAGCCCCAGGGCCAGTTCTGCACAGCCCCATGGACGTCCATATGATCCCTGGTGGCTGCCCCAACTAGGGATGTGCCCATGTTCTCTAGTGGGGATATGAGCCACTGACTTCAACACTAATCCCTGTGACTTCATAGCCACAGACTCGGACATGGCTCCCAGTGGTTGCTCAGGTTCGGACTTCACCATGACCTCAAGTGGGGGTGGGGCTGGATTCTCACAGCAGGCTCCTCCTCTCCACCCTCCAGTTCCATCTCTCTTCACAATGCTGCTCCACTCTTCTCTCCCCTCGGTCTTATCTCCCATCCACACACTCACACACTGTGGTGACTCCTGCTGCAGGCTGGCCCCCTGGCTGCCAGGACCCTGGGTGATCTACTCCATCAGTGCTGCATGGACTGCCTGTGCTGTGTGCTAGATGACAAGTCTGTGGGTAACATGGCACTGCACTCCCTAGATTTGACTTGATTTTTTTTTTTTGTCCTAGGCACCAAACAGCTTTGGCTACTTGTGGTGGTTTGCATATACTTGGCCCAGGGGAGTAGCACTATTAGGAGGTGTGGTCCTGTTGGTGTCACTGTGAGTGTGGGCTTTAAGACCCTCACCCTAGCTGTCTAGAAGCCAGTATTTTGCTAGCAGCCTTCAGATGAAGATGTAGAACTCTCAGCTCCTCCTGCACCATGCCTGCCTGTACATTGCCAGGTTCCTGCCTTGATGATAATGGACTGAACCTCTGAACCTGTAAGCCAGCCCCAATTAAATGCTGTCCTTATAGGAGTTGCCTTAGTCACGGTGTCTGTTCACAGTGGTACAACCCTAACTAAGACAGCCACCAAGCTAGGATGAACTAAGGACTGTCATGTGCTCTGCCCCCGACTGATGTATGAACAACACCAGTAACAAGGTTTCTCTTTGCCCATTGCCAGGGGAGAAATCACACATTTCTAACATACAATGGTGCAGGATACATTATGATTCCAAAATGGAGGAGAGGGGCATAGTGGGGAACTACTTGACCAAAACCCAGCAGGGAAACTCTTTGTGACTCTCAAAACAACCTAGATTCCCCAAACAATAGAGACTTTTTGGTTCTTTTATCGTGTGTTACATGATAGATTGTGTATCTATCAGACTGGGTGTCTCTTGTGATTTTATCTGGAGGTCGTCTTAGTGAGTATCTCATTCCGACAGCTTGGTTTCTGATCCTTTTCAGAGAAGGGAAATCAAACTCACGGAGTAATAGCAACGCTAAGTGGAACACAACATAGGAACACATTTAAACTCTGTTAAGAATAACCAGCACATGGCCAATGGCCACTAAACAGAAAATGACAAAACTAATGCAGGCAGAAATTATCTACGGTACAAGTGAAAGATTAAAAATAAAACAGCAAGGGTCCATGAAGGAGTGGTAAAGAAAGGAGTGTAAGAGAAGGAAACAGAAGGAAAAGAGTGAAAAAAATAACGTCATGAAGAGGGAGAAAAGAAGAAAAACAAGTAAAAAAATTAATAATGAAAAAACATGCATTAGAAAAATATAACAACAACAACAACAAATAAAAACATTAAGAACCTAAGGTCAAAATACTACCCAAAGTATAGAGTATCTATCCCTTTCCTCACTGATGCAGCAAAAGAGCTGACAGACATCTTAAGAAGGAAGGGTTTATTGTGGCCCACAGCAGAGATGTCATGGTGGGAGGAGTGTGAGACACTGTCTCTTCACAGTGTGAGAAGTGTGTGTCTTCACAGTCACAAAACCGAGAGAAGCGCATGTTGGTGCCCAGACAGCTTTCTCCTCTTTATGCATTCCAGGACCTCATCCCAAAGAATGCTCCTCCTCCCACACGGGTGGGGTGCTCACCCCAATTAACCAAATCTTGTTAATCCCTCAGAGGTAGGTTCCTTTGGGATCTTATCATTTCAGTGATTCCAGATCCTGTCAAGATGATAATTGATATCAGTCATCAAAACTTCTCCTCTTGAGTTGTGGGTGGTGGTGGTGGTGGCAATGCACACCTTTAATCCAGCAATGGGAGACAGAGGCAGGCAGATCTCTGAGTTTAAGGCCAGCCTGGTCTGTAGAGTGAGTTCCAGATTCACCATGGTCACACCAAGAGACCCTGTTTCAAATCAAAAACAGGGATAACCCTCTTCCTCGCCAACTTGGCATTCAAACACTGTTCTAGGGCTACGGTCTTCCACCTCATCTCCCTATGAGATCATGGCCATCTCCTAAAGCAAAATCTACTAAGTTAAATTTGAGCAGATTTAAGCCCCCACAGACTTAAAAGTTTAAGCGCTAGCCAGAAGTGAAAGCTCAGAGCGAGTCTTCTCTGAGATAAGAGGACTCTCAACTGTGAGCTCATATCGCATCAAACCAAGTTACACATTTCCAGGAAACAATGGCACAGAGTAAATGCTCCGTTTCAAAAGGCAAGAAAGGGGCAGAGAAAAGGAAGGCTGGACCAAAGCAAGACTGAAAACCCAGGAAACTTCAGGAAAACAATAAATCCTGTAGTCCGGCATCCAGAGTTTAGGATGAACTGTCTGGGCTCCAGCAGGCTTAGATGGCCCGTCCTTCTGGCTCTGATGCCGCCGACACATCAGTCTGTCCTTGGGGACATCCAGTCTGTCCGTGGAGCTGCCTCCACTTCATGCCTGCAACTTTCCTCAGTGGGCTCTCATGGTCCTGGCATTTCCAACACTCTGCAGTCTCCATTGTGACTTAGACAACTTCACGAAGTGACTCCCAGAGCTCCCTTGCTCTTAGAACTTCCTTAGCCAATCAAATTAGTTCATCATTCCTGTATCCAACCTCACTCAAGTTCTCAGGACATGGGTGGCTGCACCTAGATTATTTTCCAGGATTGTACATATGCTCTCTGTCAGGTTCCTGGGACAGTCCTTCCTCCCCAAAACTTACCCAGCTGGGCTTCACTGTCAATGTTTTTCTTGCCGTGACTCTCCAAGCCCTCACCAGAAGATCCCATTAAGTTCTACTTGCGACACTCTATGGCTTTTAATAACTCCCAAATTCTAGTCTCTTCTACATTTCTCCTACTAACCAGTCCCAAAGGCCTATGAACCATGCAGTCGGGTCTGTCACCGAATCAGCTGTTGGTGCTAATTTTCTGTATTCGCTACTTTTCTAGTTGGTGTCTCAAGATGCCCAACAAAAGCAAGGTAAGAAGGAAGGGCTGGCTCATTCTGATTTACAGTTTGAGGGTACAGTCCTTCACAGTAGGACAGTCACAGTGGAAGAATGTGGGTAGTCACGTTGTACCCACAGTCATGAAGCAGACAGGAGCCTCAGCTAGCTCTGTCTTTTTTAAGGCAGTCTGGGGCCCCAGACCATTCAACGACGTTGGTTCTGTGTTTTGCTGCCAGTATATCTGTCCTAAAAATTGGTTCCTTCTCAATATGGTGCCTGGTCACGACTCCCTCTAAGACATGGCAAAAGACATCATAGATTTCCTTCTCTCTGCCGACCCTTCATACCTGTTAGAGTTACTGCCTCACTAAGACCACCAACCCAAGACTCCCAACTGCCTTTGAGGCTTTGATGACTGTGGACTTGTGGCAGAGGGAGGGGGAAGAGGAACACTTCATTCCACTCTCCCTCTCCCCCCTGAAGACAGGGTTTCTCTGTGTAGCCCTGGATGCCCTGGAACTTACTCGGTAGACCAGGCTAGCCTCAAACTCAGAAATCCACTTGCCTCTGCTTCCCAAGTGCTGGGATTAAAGGTGTGTGCCACCACGTTTAAAGAGAAAAAATGGGGCCATTTTCAGCTTTGTTTGTTTGTTTGTTCATTCGAGAAAGGGTTTCTCTGTGTAATAGACCTGGCTGTCCTGGAACTCACTCTGTAGACTAGACTGGCCTCAAACTCACAAGAGATCCACCTGCATCTGCCTCCCAAGTGAGGGGATTAAATGTGTAAAGCACCACTCCTGGCCAAGCTTTTTAAAAAGTTATCTTATTTTTAATTACATATATATGTCTCTCTGTGTGTGTTTATGTACACATGTGTGTTAATGACTGTGGAGACCAGAGGGGTTGGGCTCCTCTGGAGTTGGAGTCACAGGTGGTTGTCTCTGCAAGGTGTGTGCCCTGGGAATTGAACCTGGATACAATGAAATAGCAGTCTGTACTATTAGCCACTGATCCATTTCTCTAGTAACATTTAAAAACATTATAAATATTAAAAACTTAGATCCTACAGTTCTGGGGGTAAGATTGAGCCATTTGATGTTTGGTAAGAGTCTTTTGTTTTGGGCTTTGTTTTTCTTTCTTTCTTTCTTTCTTTCTTTCTTTCTTTCTTTCTTTCTTTTACTTTATTTATTTATTTATTTATTTAAAAAAATTTTTTTTTGAGACAGGGTATTTCTGTGTAGCCCCGGCTGTCTACTCACTCGGTAGACCAGGCTGGCCTCGAACTCAGAAATCTACCTGCCTCTGCCTCCCAAGTACTGGGATTACAGGCATGTACCACCACCGCCCAGCTGAAAGAGTGTTTCTTTTACCATTGCTGCCTGGCTCTCCTCCCTTCTTATAGGTGAACTCTATCCATCTTTAAGATCAAATAGTTATTTTTATGCAAGTTACAGCTCACAAAAATACCTATAGTCAGCCTCCCTAGAGCCCACTGTCCTGTAAATGTAAACCTTGGTTACAAGAGCAAGGAACTAAAGAGGCCTTTTGGCGAGTGTTGGCTCTTTTGCTGTGTGTTTTTAAGCAAGGGACATGACCTCTCTGAGTTTCAGCTATAGCTGCAAAATGCAATTACTGACCCTATGTAGGGAGACTGCAAGCACTAGATGCACATTGGCGTGCCTGGTACAACACAGATGCTCGGCCCGTGACCAGTGTCTCGGCTCAGGGGCCCTGGGAAGTCCAGCCTGCAACGAAGATGTGCATGGAGGTAGTTTATTTGGGGAATGCTCATGGGATCAACAACACCTGGGAGTTGAGAGGGGTTCGGGACCAGACAGTTTGAACTATGATACAGTTGTAACTCGATGCTCCTCCAGAGAGGTGGGATGGCTCCCTAGAGTTTGTACCCCCACAGACAGTTACCGGGTGTGGCTGTTTCTCAGGCAAGGCCACACTCAGAGCACAGCCCAGGGGCAGACTCAACTGTGAGCCTTAGCAGCTAATGCGCCAACAGCTGGGAGTCTGCGGCCCCTGTGTTGAAGGGGAATCTAGGCAGTACATCACAGCATCGACCCTAGCCACCATCATTATGATGGCTCTGAGGAAGGGGGACATCAAAAGGGGAGGCAATTAATCACGAGCTTTTATCCTCTCCACGCTGGCTACATTAAGCGGTGGCATATGGGGAAGGCATGATAGTCCAGAAAAGATGGTTCTTTTTCTTTTCTTTTTTCTCTTCTCTTCTCTTCTCTTCTCTTCTCTTCTCTTCTCTTCTCTTCTCTTCTCTTCTCTCTTTCTTTCTTCTTTTCTTTTCTTTTCTTGTTCTCTGGCATTTGCGGCGGTGGTAGAACTTTTTACATCCTTAGCAAAAGCTAATTGAGAGGGCGGGGGGGGGGGGGGAGACCCTGCTTTTCATTATAGCTGCTAAGGAGAATTCCCAAAGTTCCCTTTGCTAACTTTACGAAAGACCCTCATCCAGTATGTTCCTGCCCCATATGAAGGTTCCCTTGAAGGGAGTTGTGCTGTCAGACTTTGAATGAATTTCAAGAAAGTCTTTCTTGGGCTGCCAAGCTGCGTTGGTATCAGCCACAGAAAGCAGTTGTCTAGTAAGAGCTTTAAGTCTCTCGGGAGTGTTGGAGCCAAGCCCATGCTGGAAGGCAAAGAAGAGGTGGTGACTTCTCACCTAGAAGTATTTACTCATGCCTTCGTATACACAGCCAGTCGCCTCAGCACCAGGATATAGCTCTACACATGGCCTAGGTTCTGCGGACCCTAGAGGCTCCTATGTGTGATTCTGCATATTTGATTTATAAGTGTCACGACTTCATGTCCCCCTTCATCAGGAAAAAACATTAAGGTAAGAATGGCTCTGGTTTCATTTCTTTTGCTGTAAAACACTCGTGCACACACACGTGCGCGTGCACACATATGCATGTGTGTGTATGTGTGTGTGTGTGTGTGTGTGTGTGTGAGAGAGAGAGAGAGAGAGAGAGAGAGAGAGAGAGAGAGAGAGAGTCACAAGAGCATCAGCCTGAGACAGCTGATTATATCACATCCATAGTCAGGTATGAGAAGGACTGCATGTATACTCACTTATACAGCTCGGGATAACCGCCCCCCCCCAACCCTCCCAACCTAGGGTAGGGTACCATTCCTGGTAGTCTGGGTATTCCCATATCAATGAGCTTAATTAAGACAGCAGCCTCACAAGGCATGACCACAAGCCAACCCAATGTAGACAACTCCTTGCTAACTCTCTTCTCAGGCAATCTGAGGTTGTATCAAATTGATGTTTAAACTATTTGTTATATGCACTGTTGTTAATTTAGGGGTAAAATGTTTTCCCGACTTAATGGTCTCTTTGCATCAACTTTTCTTGGTCAGTTAACTAAGCAACCATTGGTCTTTGTAAATATGTAACAGAAATGGCAATATCAAATGTTCTCTTAAGCTGGGATTTTTCTGCCAGGAAGCTTACTAAACATACTTGGTATTTCTGAAATATCTGTGTCGGGTGTTTGGGGGCAACACACAGCACTGCATATGTGACAGAGGCACAAGCCGTTCCATTCCTCAGGCTTGGGAAGCTTTGAGCCCAAGCCTGCATGTCACTATCTGTCACCCTCTCTCCCTTCTTCCTTCTCTGACTCTTCGTCTGTCTGTCAGAGAAGCCCCTCTGCTAGGCTGAGGGAAGTGTGGCCTTTCCCCGGGGGACCTAGACAGTGAGTGTCCCTCTTTGCCTCCTCACTCACAAGGAAGTCTGGGGAGCAAAAGCCATATCCAGTCTCCCCGCTGTCCCTGCAGGACCATGCACAGGCATAGTGTGTGATCCAGGGATTGCTGGAGCGGGAATGCACTTTTCTGTTATCCCTAATTAAAGGTTTCATGAAGCGATGCTGTAAGCTAATCATCTGTGACAAGCAGCACAAATTAGTCATGTTTAGAGGCAGCCGTGTTTTGATGGGTTGCATCAGAGATCTGGGCTCATTCCTAGAAATATTATTGAGCAATTTGTCTTTTAAACCAGAATCTTTAGTGAACTCACCTAGTGCATGGGTGAAAATGTGCTGGTCTGGGAGCCACTCAAGGTCTGAGTTTGGAGGCTTTTGAAGTCAGGTGACATTAGAGGTGTGCCTGCATCACCAGAAAGCACAGTGTCTTCCTCGGTGACCCTGGTGGACAACTAACGGTGCCTCTTTTCACGGTCTTGTTTTACGGTCTGATAAACATGCTGGCAGTGTTAGGCTCACGGCAAGTGCTTCTTACCAATAATCCTTGGCTTCAGGATGGGTGATGTCCCATTGGAGCTTTCAGAGGCTGGAAATAGTGTGAGTGAAAATGAGGTGAACGCGACTAGTCTATGAGCACTACATCAGCTACACAGTGCTTAGCAATGAGGGCTGCTCCATCTCACAGAACCTTGTCTGATTGGGAGCTGGGGGTCACTGTAGTAGCCCAGCGTCTCAGAGAAGATGGACTCAATATCAAGGCTGGGATGATGGTCAGCTGACTTAGTTTGGAAACACCTGGTAGACACACCTCTGAGTGCATCTGTGGGTATTTCCAGAGATGGTAAACTGAGGCGGAAAGAGCCACCCTCAGTGTTGGGGACACCATCCCATGGAGGAGGGTTCCAGACTGCATAAAGTGGGGAAAGGATTGTAGCCAGCAGAATAGCAGCGTTCCTGGTTCATTGCTTCTCTACTGTGCACACAGTGTGACCAGCTCCTCATGCTTGTCTGCCGTAATGGACTGTCTCCCTTTACACCGTGAGCCAAAACAAATTCCTCCTCCCTCGCATTGCATCTTGCCAGGTATTTGGTAACTGCACTGTGAAAAGTAACCCACCAGGGAATCAAACTGTAAGGTATGGCTGCTGCCCAACACAGACTGACTCCACTCTGTCATAAAGCCCATCTATCATACACTGGGGACTGTCTGAAAATAATGGTTACTGTGATTACTAGGGTTCCTTTAGGAGACAGCACAAATGGTAACTTATTTAAAGGTTTTACTTGTTGACCAGAATACTAACTTCTGTATTACAGGGACATAAAAAAAGATTTAAACCCGAAACTCTTTTCAATGAAAAAGTTATTTTTAAAAAATTATTAATTTTTTTATTTATGTATATAGATATTTTCCCTGCATATATGTCTGTGCACTATATGTATTCCTGGTACCAAGATTGGAAGGGCATGCCAGATCCTGTAGTACTTGAGTTACAGATGGTTGTGAGCTACCATGTAGGTGCTGGAAATTGAACCCAGTGCTCTTAACCACTGAGTCATCTCTCTACCCCCACCCCCATTTTTGTTTGTTTGTTTGTTTGGTTTTGTTATTATTGCTGTTGCATTGAGCAGAGTCTCACTATGTAGTCCCAGCTGACCTGGATCTCTATGTTCTAGGAGGAGGTAGTGCAGGATAGTCTCAAATTTATAGAGATCCATTGACTCTGTCTCCTTGGTGTTGGGATTAAAGAGACCCTTGCACCCTAGCAGAGAAACACAGTGTTCAGAAGTTTATACCATGCCTGGCAAAGTTAACGATTTTTGAGGAAGTAATTTTTTTTTAATCGAGACAGGGTTTCTCTGTATAGCCCTGGAATTCACTCTGTAGATCAGGCTGGCCTCGAACTCAGAAATCCACCTGCCTCTGTATCCCAAGAGCTGGGATTAAAGGCATGTGCCACCACTGCCTGGCCTATAAGATATTTATATGTATTAAAGAAGGTTTAAAATTTTCTTTATAAACATTATTTGAATATTTACAAAGTTTTATTGGGAAAATTATTTTTGATGCATAATTATGTAATTGATTGTATTTTCCAATCAGTTTCTTGGGTCATCTGTTGCTATTCTTTTCTGCAGAAAGTATTTTTCACTATATATCTATTTTTTCACTAGTTTGACTTAATCTTTTCATAAAATTGTCTTCATTTGTGGTTTAATGCACTTGAAATTGTTGATACCTCAGTCAACTGCTACCTGTAGGCAGTGATATATGGAATTAGGAAAATAGACTACTGTGTGGAAGTGACCTGTGAATCAAGAGCTGGTCTGTGCTCTACTGGGCAATTTCAGTGAACTCTTAAAACACTGGGATATGTACCTCACACAACCCAAATATTTCCCCAGGTAATTCTGGCTTCTATTCGAGTGCTTTTCTTGGATAAAATGACTACAATACAGCTTGCGAATACGTTATCTTTATTTCTAGTTCTTTTGACTCATTCAAGTTTGTTGTTGTGCCATGGGCTTGTGACCCATGTCATCAGCCATGGAGAGCACAGACCTTAGAGTTGAGAAGGAATGCATATGTGACCTAAGGTGCAACTGTTACGATTTTGAAATTATTAGTGTTGATTTGAGTGTTAGAGGTCACAACTCAGCGCTTCATGCACATGGGACAAGCACTCTGTTGATTGCTGCCTTAGAGTCCTTGATTTTTGAACAAATGCATTTTCTTGTTATAGTGAGTCTCTTCAATTGGAAACTCATTTTGTCTGTGACTTGGGTTTCAATAATAATATTTCTGTTGAAGGTTCAAGTTAAAAAGTTAAAAATTTATAATTAAATTTATTTTAACTGATAAGTACAACTGCATATTTATGGGGTACCATGCAATGTTTTGAAATGCATATATTATATAATGTTAAATCAAGTTAAATATATCTCCTCAAACTTAACTTTTAAGTCTATCTATCTATCTATCTATCTATCTATCTATCTATCTATCGTGTGAGTGCTCTGCTGTTTGCACACCCACATGCCTGAAGAGGGCATTAGATTTCCTTATAGATGGTCATGAACTACCATGTGGTCTCTGGGAATTGAACTCCAGACCTCTGGAAGAGCAGTCAGTGCTCTTAGCTGCTGAGCCATCTCTCCAGCCCCAAACTTAACCTTTTTTAATGGTAAAAACATTCATGATTTTAAAGTTTTTTGAAATATAAAAAACATTGGGAAAGTTAAAGGTAAAAAACTCCTTTCACTGGATATTTTGTCTAAAGACTTACAGACAATTCTGAACAAAATATAACCAAAAAAAAAAAAAAAAAAAGAACATATAGGACTCCTGGAATGATTTTCATTGGGATTATTTGTCATAACAGTTCAGATATTTGGGTCAATTGGCAAGCAGTAAGGAGAATTGTGTGATTGCATGTGTGTGCGTGCATGTGTGTGTGTGCGTGCATGTGTGTGTGTGTGTGTGTGTGTGTGTAATCTGACAGCTCAGTCTCCATGCCCATTGTGACCATGGCAACCTGTTGGGACATCCATACATTCTGCTACAGTTCAAGATTATTTTTTCTCTCCAAGCTCTTGACAGAGTGAGAACATTTTCCCACCAGAATTCTCCTCACCAAAGTTTATTATTTCAAAACTAAAGTTTCTTTTCTTGATCAAAACTTTAAACCACATTTAAAGGTCCCCAGCTTTTGAATCAGAAGTCAGACGTTTTATCTTTGACAGAAAGAACTTTCCAAAGTTTCTATTACATGAGTTTCTGTTTTAAACAATAACCCATTATTATAATCAACTGACTTCCTAACGGAAGCATCCTATGGTCTCAGTATAAAGCTCATGGGTATAGCGGTCTTTCAAAGATCCTTGTTTTGCTGGAGACTGAGGCCAGGGCTTTACTGATGCTAGGCAAGTGCTGATGACATCCCCAGCTCTTGGCTTTTTGAAACCAGATCTTCCTGTGTAGTCTTGGTTGGCCTCAAATTCAAAATCTTTTGAGTATTAATGTTATGGTGTGTGCCACTCTGCCCTTCTCTCAAAAGGTTAGAAATTGTCATATAATCTAGCAGTTTCTCAGCAGAGTAAAACGCATAGCAGAGGTTAGACCAGATCCCTCACTGAGGTATCTGATCCCTAGTGTTCATAGCACCTGTACCCCTGAGTTCATCCCTGCTGTTGCTGACCTGTGAACTGAACTCCCAATTTCCAGAAAACACAGATGGGGGTGACTCCAAAGAGCCTTTCTAAACAAGTCCACTTCCCCCATATCCTTTCTTTTCCACTACCTCTGGTGGGTGGTGAGCTAAAAGGGAGGTTAAAGCATTTAAGAATAATCATTAAAAATGGGTTTTGAGCCAGGCATTGGTGGCACACGCCTTTAATCCCAGCATTTGGGAGGCAGAGGCAGGCAGAGTTCCAGGACAGCCAGAGCTACACAGAGAAACCCTGTCTTGAAAAAACAAAAACAACACCAAAAAAAAAAAAACCAAGCAAACAAACAAAAAGTGGGTTTTGAGGACTGAAGAGATGGCTCAGCTGTTAAGAGCACTGACTGCTCTTCCTAAAGTCCTGAGTTCAAATACCAGCAACCACATGGTGGCTCACAACATCTGTAATGAGATTCAATGCCCTCTTCTGGTGTGTCTTAAAACAGCTACAGTGTACTTATATATAATAAATAAATAAATCTTTAAAAAAAAGTTTTGAAAAGAAATTAAAGTTACAGGGGGCTCCCAACATGGGGCAGTTCAGTTCACAGTTTAGCAGTGGCAGCTCAGTCCACTCACAAACATTTCACTAATACACCAGTAGTTCAGTTCGGTAAGTCGGGGACACAAATCAGCAGAGACAACCAGGCCTCAGCCTCTGCACAAGTCAGCAGGAGGGACCAGGGCCAACAGAAATGCAAGGAAAAAAAATCTCTCTCAGTGAAGCCAAGATCAGCAAAGACTTGAGACCAACAAGCATTACACAGATAGCTCTATGCAAGCCTAGCTCAGCCTCTGTCACTATCCATTGAATTCTATTTACAGCCTCCAAACATCACGTGTCCTCCACCAGTCTTGCCTCTGCACTTGAGTCTGTCTCAGCTGACATCACTCTGCCAATCAGCCCGAGTCTGAGGAAGCGGCAAGAAACTACAGCACACTACCAGAAGTTTGTTGCCACGTTTCTCTCTATGGACTCCCAATAAATGCAGCTCAACTATGCAATGTAATACATGTGCGTTGTTAGCAAAGAATCTTTCATTGTGTATCCTTTCACGTGCTTGCTTTAGCAGAACATCCTCTCTTCTGTGTCTGCTTCAGCTAAATGCTCCTTCATGTGTTTGCACCAGCAAAACACCATCCGAATGACTTTCCAAAGAACCCTCAAGCTTCCACTTGAATTGGACCTGTACCCTGAAGTTCATCATAGTGTCATTCACCACAGCCAAGCAGTGAACCCATTTAAGTGCCCATTCATCACAAATGGATATGAAAATTGCGACAAATCTAGACAATGGAATACGTAGGGTTGTTAGAAAATGTAATACCAATTTTTTTTGAGACAGAGTTACTTTGTGTATCCATGGAACATCCAGAAATTCACTCTGTGGACCAGGCTGGCCTCGAATCTGCATTCGTCTGCTCCCTGAGTGCTGGGATTAAAGGTGTTTTCCACCACACCTGGGACTAATACCATTTTTAAATAACATGAATGAGGTGGAGGGCATATGCAAAGTGAAGTAAACCAAACATACAAAGAAAAAAATGTTGTGTGTTACTTTATATGTACAACTTAAAAAAAAAAAACAGCTACAAAGAAACTAAATAAAAGGATACCTATTAGATAGTTGCTAGGTGTCAGTAGGGAAGAGGTTTGAGGAATGGGAGGTGTAGGCCAAAGGCTTAAACATGTAGTGATGTAGAAGGAATGACCTAGGGATCAGCCATGGATATTTGCATTCATAATTATCTTCCATATGTTGGATGTTTTCTAGGAAGGTTTTAGGCCCTCTTTTGACAGGTACCCAAGAGGTCGAGCACGTCACAGGGTTGCATGCTGACCTGACACTCAGGATGACCTGACACTCAGGATGACCTGACACTCCATGTAGCCAAGCATCTGATCACACATCCTAAATATGTATGGCCGAAGAAATGGAATCGGTGCCACGTGCTGCTCATGCAGTTTCACTGGGCTGCAGGAGACGAGCTCACAGCTAATTAATATGTTTTCTTTCATGTTGCACAAGAAGCTTTGTGATTAAATGTGAGAGGACGTATTTAGAGCAGTTGTTGCATCTGCACGGGAAACTAAGCTTCGATGAATGATTTGGAAACCACCTTGTGAGTGGCGAATGCTAGTTTACTGTCTTTGAGCTCAAAGTAGCCCCTACCTTGTGGAGACTATTTTGATGCTTTTTACGCAGTGTCCCTGTGGCCAGTGAAACCATCATGATATCCTCCTTTGGGCACTAGATAAAGCAGACACTGTGTTAGTCAGGGTTCTCCAGAGGAACTGAACTTACACAGTGAATCTGTCTATCATCTTTTTCTATCTATGTGTTGTTATCTATCTACCTATCTATCATCTGTTATATCTATCTATCTATCCATCCATCTATCTATTATCTATCTTCTATCTATCTATCTATCTATCTATCTATCTATCTATCTTTCTATCTATCTATTATCTAGTGTATATATATTATATATATATATATATATATATATATATATATATATATATATATATATATATATATATAAAATCTGTCTACCTGTCTATCTATCTGCCTGTTTATCTATCTCAGCTGGTCTTCAGTGTATGCCAGAATCTAGACGAAGTAGACCTTAATGCCAGTGAAGGAACGGACTTGCTAGTGAGAGCAAGAGCAAGCAGGCACAGAGCAAGCAAACTTCCTCCTCCCATGTTCTCTGTGTAGGCTGCCTGCAGGAAGATGACGGTGCCTGGTCCAGATAAAGGTGGCTCTTCCATCTCAAAGAAGGATCGTCCCACTTCAGATGATTTAAAAACGGAAAAAAATCCCTCACAGGTGTATCCAGTTGCTTGGGTTTTAGTTAATTCCAGATGTCATCAGGTTGACAACCAAGGCTAGCTCTCACAGAAACTTATGCAAATTACACATTCAGCTACAATGTTAGCATTTTGATCTTTCAATGAAGATGAAAATGTACTTTGAATGTTTTAATCTAATTGCTGGCAAAATACCATCTCAAATGAAAATGTTATTGAATAATGTGACAAATTATAATTGAAAAACTACCTGTATAATTGAAAAAGCAAGGATATTAAAACTGGCTGAAGAGGTTCAAAAATAAAGAATGCTTAACTGCAGTCGGGAGGTGGTTAATCCCAGCACTCTGGGAGGCAGAGGCAGAAGAAAAAAGAAAAAGAAAAAAAAAAAAAAAGAATGCTTACTGCTCATAACTGAAGACCCGGGCTAAGTTCCCCAGTCTCATATCTGGCCGCTCATTATTGTCAGCAACTGCAGCTCCAATGGATCTATATCTCTGGTCTTCACAGGGACTGTATTCACATGCATGTATCCACACAGAGATGCATACATATTTGAATGCATATGCGAGTATACACAATGTATGAACATGCACACACACACACACACACACACATACACAAAATTAAGTCTTAAGAAACAAATGGAGCTATGGAGCTGGATGATGGTGGTGCACACCTTTAATCCCAGCATTTTTGGAGGCAGAGGCAGTCCAGTCTTTGAGATTCAGGGCAGCCTGGTCTATAGCTCAAGTTCCAGGTCAGCTAAGACTACCCAGAACAACCCTGTCTCAAACAAAACAAAGAAAGCAACTACAGTTTTCCTTTGTGCTCCATGATGAGCTAGTTAGCCTTGACCTTGACCTGTGATGGTCAGCCTTGACCTTGACCTGTGGTAGTCAGCCTTGACCTTGACTGTGATGTCAGCCTTGACCTTGACCTGTGGTGGTCAGCCTTGACCTTGACTGTGATGGTCAGTTTGACCTTCTGCACCTCTTTCCCTTACTCTAACCTCTGTTTCCTCACATTTCCCACTGGTCATGCTGGTGGTAAGGCAGTTTCATGGAATTCCCAGGTCTCATCCAGGACTAGTGAGCCAGTCCTAAAGCAAACAACCCCTGGCTCTCTAGCAAGGAAAGATACACTACATTTGCTATGGTTTAAAGGGGTGTTCATCGTGCCTTAACAGAGATCAACAGGGAGAAGAGAAGGGTGCTTCTGATCATTTTCAGATTTTCCAGGACTTGAAGTGAGAATCCAGTTTACTGCAAAATTAATTGTCTTATTTCTTTTTGGAAGTGAGAATGCCAAGGAAAACTCTGCTAACAGCATTCTGGCTTATTGAGGTCCATTCTAGCAACGATTAGTTTTTAAGTGAAGCATCTTTCTTATGTGCTAACTGCCTAGAATTGTCCTGGGAAAACCTGTATGGAGCCATCCCAGTGACTGCCACTGCCTTGGCCACCCATAGCTTCTCAATGAGACATCGCATCGCCCCATTTTCTTGAACAACTTCTGTGTAATGGAAGTGGCTGTGCACTTAACGTAAAAGAGTGATGTTGCTACTATCCACAGTGAAATCATACGAAGCTGAAAGGTGGCCCGTCTGTGGGCTCTTTCAGAGGTCACAGTTTATCCCTTATGGGAGCCAAGTGCCGAGGACAACCTCCATTTATGGTTGTACAGCTCTGGGGCTTTTTTTTTTTTTCCAGTTAAAGCACACAGAGCTCTCAATGAGGAAGAGATTTATCTTCCTCTTGTGTCCTGAGCCTAAGGCCTACATAAATTTAGGCCTACAGCATTGAAACCTTTTTAACAGTACACCCCAATGAAATACCAGGAAACCACTGCTTTTTTTTTTTTTTTTTGGTGGCAGAAGAGAGTCTTGGAAGTCCAAAGCTGCATTGGAGACCAGCTGTATACAAGTTGTGTAAACTTTATTGTTGGAGAACTCCGTCACCTGTAAAATGGCCCTCCCAGCATGGGCTGCCAACACATCTGGGTCACAACAGCTGGGAACGATTTTTGGTTGGAAAAATAACTTATGTGGAAAAGGAGCATAAACTTTCATCATATACTGGCTGGTTGTAAACCTTAGGCCATGTCAGCAAGAAATCCTAATGATTTGTTTTTCTATTTGGTTGTAATTAGACATTTCTGGGGCACACAAGGCGCACATACCTCCCAGGCGACAGTCCTGGTAATAAGGTGAACTGTACCATTATCTTCTTAACTCCCTAAGTCCTTTATATGTATAGATATATAAACTTGGTGAAACAGATGCTAAATGTGTAACAAAACTTATAGACAGCTTCCTTAGGTTTTGACAATGTGACCCTGCCTACACAATATGCAAGTAAAGAAAAAAACAAAAAAAACAAAAAACCATTTCACATCCAACAAGTATGACATAACCCAGATGAAAATTTTGTTTCTCACTGCCAAATAATGGCATGTGGACTTGGGTGACCAGATGACTGTGACTAGAGATGTCCAGATAGGAGAAGACAGAGGCGAGGGTCCTGTCCAGAGGCAGGGTAGAACCACATTTTAAATTTGGCATCACTTAGCAGCAGAGAGCCTGCTCTCTTTCTGGTGGAGCAAACAGAACACATGGATTGCCTCAGGCCACAGACAGACTTGCACGCGTTCCTTGTAAATGTTATCTTGTCAGCCCTGAAACTGCCTTGCCCAAAAGCCTTGATAAAAGGTCCAGTTTTCTTTTCATTTTTCCTCTGGACCTATTATTCAACTGTTCTTTAAAAATCTAATGATTTCTAAATAAGAATTTCTGTGGCAAAATCATTTGCATTAAGTGCATTCATAGTATCATAACAATCATTGCCACCATATTCAGAACATGATTTCTTAACCTTTAAAGGCATCTCCAAAATACAAATATAGTTCTAACATGGGAAACACATGATTTTTTTTTCTCTGAGATTGAGCAGTGGGCTTCTTGCTTTCTTTCTGCCTGGGAAGGTAGGTCACTCCTGGGACTGGTTCTTGTTGGGTTTATCTGTACCTGTCCACATTTATGTTTTACCTTTTTTTGAACTTTGCTTTTATTCTAGGGTGATTGTAAACCAGAGTAAAGCTTCATAAATCTATAAATACCCTAAAATAAAATTTCACCAGGGCTATACAGCTGGTGTGGGAGCTGTAGGAGCTTTATGACATTCAGATTTAGAGAAAAGGGGGTCAAACTCCCCTATAATTAGATGCAACTGTGTGGGTTAATTATCAGAGAGCACAGATGAATTTAGTTTTTAAGCTTCTATATTTCAAATTGCATATGGTTATTACATAAAATATTTATGCCCAGAATATGCATGCATTAATGCAAGCCGGCAAAACACGGTCTGGAGTAACTTGAGAATTTTCCCCTCCATGAAACTTGTGGTCCCTACTTTGGTGCTTAGAGAACACTTACATTTCTTCAATGTCCCATGTGAGGATCCTAAGAGACTCTCACCAGCCATTATCCAACTTCTGGTAGCTGTGAAGTCTCACTGAAGTCCCACTGGGAGTATTGGTGGTATATTCTTGGCCTGGCCTTACTGTGATTGCAAAAGGCTCCAAATGTTTGTTGGAAACAACCCTTACAGAGAAAAATGGAAATGACATTACTGGTTTTACTTTATTTTATGAGTCAAGTGGAGACATCCATTTTTTACATAGAATACAATATGGCAACATTCCAGCACGAGTTAAATCATGATGGCTTTATATGGGTGCAGGTTTTAGTCTCTGTACTTTGGGATGGTACAATTTTCTAATCCCAGGATGTCATCTTTTGAAAAGGATGTTCTTGCCTCCAGTCCACAGGACAATATGGGTGCCTTTGTGCCAGGGACATAGCAGCTTCTAGGGAAGGAAAATTTCAGATACAGACCAAAGATTGTCCTCCGGTTGTCTAGCTTGGACACCATAATGGGTGAATTCAGAAAGTAAGTGGTTCAGCTTCTTCAGAGCTTGATGTTTTGACCAAAAAAATGGCTCTCCTTTAGTAATTCAGACCTTTGTTTGTTTTTAGTTCTTTTGAATGTAATCAAGACGGGGACAGGGAGAGAAGACGTTCTCAGGAGGCTCCCAGAAGTGCTTTGGCACTGAGCAACGCAGCCGGCGGATGAATAAAGCAGTGGGGGTATATGGCGAAGTGGGTCCTATTTACATGTTACTCAATGGCATGAGGAGGCATGCTTCAGTTCAAAGCATCGATTCCCTGCAAGTGTCTCCACTGGGCATCATATAGCTTGGCAAAATGCTTTCAATGATGCTGAAGTGATTCACACGTGCCAAGAGTCTTTGAGTAGTTGTCTGAGGGGACAAAGCTAGAGAACAGAAGGGGGCAGACAGAGGGCATCTGACCATAAAGACTGAGAATTTCATTGGTTAGTGGAAGAATTTCTTGGCCAGTACCCCTGGGAATGGGTGGTTTATTGCAAACATTCCCAGGCATACATGTCTTTAATAACAGTCTTTGGAACGCTGTCAGGGAGGGTCTTTGAGTGGCGAACAACCATGGAGTTGAATCATGGTGGCTTAAGAGTCAAGATGATTTACTATTTTATGTAACAAACTTGTAGGTAGCTACATTCCTTGCTAACTTCTCTGTCGCTTTCTGACTTTGTCCTCTTTTTCTCTGCTGGCTTCTTCCTGCAGCAATTATAATATAGCATCCGCTCAGAGCAGTGTCTACGATGTGTTTAGCCCCAGGCCTGGCTGGACAAGTGTAAATCAGTTAGAGAGCTGAGTCTTCTCAGAGAGAAGGCTCCTCGAATGGCTGGGATCAGTACAAGGCAGGACAGTTGTGGTTGGAAAGACCATGGGGGTGGGGGTGTTGGGGGGGATATTGGGAGGGTGGGGGTGGGGGGAGAAAGGAATGTACAGTATGCTCCCTGGTTTCGAGGGACATACCTCTCTTCATCATTTTGTCTGACTTCTGAGATAGTGAAAATGATGTCTACTCCTTGGCTACTTCTAGATAACCTGCAGGGAAAATATCTTATGTGGTCTTAGATGGAAGAGATGCCTGTTTTTATGTTAATGTAGCATAATTGCCTTATATCTGCTAATATAAGCTCTGCTAGGCCAGGGATTGTCTTGGCTTCTAGACCTCCAGTGCCCAAACCAATAAACTCTCACCGAGTAAGTTCTCAATAAATGCTGAGAAAAGGGTGGGTGATGATAGAGGCAACAGTTTCACAGTTAAGGCTGCTCTTGCTTCCCATGACAACGCTCGTCACTAGTTGTGGATTCTTTTCTGTTCCTCCCTTTTCTGTAATAAAAAGCATGCATCATCAGAAAAAAAAAAGAGAAGCCTACTATATCAGCTTATGAGAAGGAAATGAATTAGCATATATAAAGTGCTTAGATGACTGCAAAGGCCACACACAGTATGTCCCAGGAAGTATTTGCTTATTTATGTCTATATTTATTTCTGTGCATGGGAGCCGGGATCAACAAAATATCTTCTTCTATTGTTCTCCACACTTCTTTTATATTTTGAAATTATAACATACTTAGATCATTTCTCTGTTCCTGTTCTTCCCTCTAAATCCTCCTATATACCCTTCTTTGTTCTTTTCTCTCTTTCAAATTCATAGCCACATTTTCATACACATACACACACAGACATATATATGTTTGTGTGTATATATATATTCCTGACTACCACCTGCCTATTCTGTAAATGATATTTGCATGTGTGTTTTCAGGGCTGAATAGTTGGTGTTGGATAACCAGTTGGTGTGCTCTTTCTTCCCCGGAAAAGGCTATTTCTCCCGGTCTCAGCATTCCTTAGTCCTGAAGTTCCGCCTGTAGATCGTACGTGCAGTTGAGACCTACCTTGTGGTCTCTTCTCCGTCCACTTTAGCAAGCTTTTTTCCCCTTTTATCGTAAGAATTAATTTTATTTTTAAATTGTTTAGAGTATTTTATTTATTTGCATTTCAAATATTGTCCCCCTTCCTGGTTTCTCCTCTGCAACCCCCATCCCATCCCCCTGCCCTTTGCCTCTGTGAGGGCACTTTCCCCTCACACTCCTGCCTCACAGCCCTAGCATACCCCTATGTTGGGGCCTCGAGCCTCCACAGGACCAAGGGCCTCCCCTCCCACTGATGTCAGAGAAGGCCATCCTCTGTGTGTGGCTAGAGCCATGGGTCCGTCCATGTATACTCTTTGGTTGGTGGTTTAGTCCCTGGGAGCTCTGGGTGGTCTGGTGAGTTGATATTGTTGTTCTTCCTATGGGAATGCAATCCTCGTCAGCTAGCATGTATGCTATTGTCCCTGTTTAGCTCATGTCTGGGCAGTCATGTTGGTAAGACTTTATGGGTGTAGCTTCTGACATTCCTAGAGACACAATCTCCTAGCAAACCCCCTGATCCCCTGGCTCTTAAGATCTTTCCATGCCCTCTGCTGAAATGTTCCCTGACCTCAGGTGCGGGAGTTGCTTTGTAGGTGTATCCCTTGGGAGGGGAAGAAGTATTTATTGTAGTCACTCTTCCATGAGCCTCCGTTTCGGCCTCTGTAGAATGGGGTTTTATAATCCATGCTATTTGGAGGATTAAATGGTGGTTTCATCCTCGGTGCCAGGCCTGGATTGGAAAAGCGGTCAAGGTCACGATTGTTCACCTGTTTTTGGCAGTGACTTTCTTCTTCTGTAATATATTTGATATCCACAATCACCTAGTAGGACAATGGGTTAAGGGCACTTAAGCATAAAGTACCTGCTAACCCACTGCATAAGCAACACCTTCTGCCTTCTAAGAGACAGCTTCCACACCCTACACACTCCCAGACATCCAGCGGGAGAGGCCCCACCCTGAGAAAGTGCTCGGCCTAGGCTCAGGGGTGACTGTGAAACCCATTTAAGTGGGATCATTAGAAGAAAAGATCAGGATAAGAAATAACATTTTCAAAGAAGCATATAAAAGGGGTGGGGGGCACCCTAAAGGGAGAGCTTACATTAGCATTCAGTCTCCTCATGGCGTCCTGTGTCCTCACACAGGGTCATCCTGTGGCCTCACTGACTCTCTCTCCTCCCTGCTGTCTCCTTTTCCTCTTGAACTAGGTCCTCTTCCTTCTGGCTTTAATCACATGCACGACGCTCCCCTGTCTATTTCCTACCTTCTGTAAGATGGCCTATCTCTTCTCATAGTCTTCCTTTCAGTTTTGTGATCTCAAGGCACACACACATAAGCACAACACACAAGCACGGGCAACTTTAAGTGCATGTCGTATATGTGAGACCAAGCATTCGGAGTCGGGCTTCTTTCACTTAACTTCTTTAACTTAATGATTTCCAGTTCTATTGTACTCCTGAAAATGTCATCTTATTTTTCCTTATGGCTGAATAGGAATCTGTTGTGTGCACATATCACATTCATCCGTGGATGGAGACCTAGGCTGGTTTGATTTCTTTCCCCTTGTGGACCGTGCAAAGATAAAATATGGATGTGCCCACATTTCTGCTGTGTATTGACTTAGAGTTCTTTGGGTCTCTGATAGAAGTGGGTCAGCTGGGTCAGGTGGCAATTCAGTTTCTTTCCTTTTTTTTTTTTTTTTTTTTTTGAATAAGCTCTTAAATTGGCTAATCCACTGGTTTTTTTTTTTTATTCGATATATTTTTTTATTTACATTTTAAATGATTTTCCCTTTTCTGGCTTCCCACTCCCGGAAAGTCCCATAAGCCCTCTTCCCTCCCCCTGTTCCCCCCTCTACCCCTTCCCACTTCCCTGTTCTGGTATTGCCCTATACTGCTACACTGAGTCTTTCCATAGCCAGGGGCCACTCCTCCATTCTTCTTGGACATCATTTGATGTGTGGATTATGTTTTGGGGTATTACAATTTTCTAGGCTAATATCCACTTATTAGTGAGTGCATACCGTGATTGATCTTTTGAGACTGGGTTACCTCACTTAGTATGATGTTCTCCAGCTCTATCCATTTGTCTAAGAATTTCATGAATTCATTGTTTCTAATGGCTGAATAGTACTCCATTGTGTATATATACCACACTTTTTGTATCCATTCCTCTGTTGAGGGACACCTGGGTTCTTTCCAGCTTCTGGCTATTGTATATAGGGCTGCTAGGAACATAGTGGAACACGTATCTTTATTACATGCTGGGAAATCCTCTGGGTTTATGCCCAGGAGTGGTATAGCAGGATCCTCTGGAAGTGACATGCCCAGTTTTCTGAGGAACTGCCAGACTGATTTCCAGAGTGGTTGTACCAATTTGCAATCCCACCAGCAGTGGAGGAGTGTTCCTCTTTCTCCACATCCTTGCCAACACCTGCTGTCTCCTGAGTTTTTAATCTTAGCCATTCTGACTGGTGTGAGGTGAAATCTCTGGGTTGTTTTGATTTGCATTTCCCTAATGACTAAGATCCAGAAATGAACCCATACACCTATGGTCACTTGATCCTCGACAAAGGAGCTGAAAACATCCAGTGGAAACAAGATAGCCTTTTCAACAAATGGTGCTGGTTCAACTGGAGGTCAGCATGCAGAAGAATGTGAATTGATCCATTCTTAACTCCTTGTACTAAGCTCAACTCCAAATGGATCAAGGATTTCCACATAAAGCCAGACACTCTGAAGCTAATAGAAAAGAAACTGGGGAAGACCCTTGAGTAAATGGGCACAGGGGAAAAGTTCCTGAACAGAACACCAATAGCTTATGCTCTAAGATCAGAATTGATAAATGGGACCTCATTAAATTACAAAGTTTCTGTAAGGCAAAGGACACCATCAAAAGGACAAATTGGCAACCAACAAATTGGGAAAAGATCTTCACCAACCCTACATCCAACAGAGGGCTAATATCCAATATATACAAAGAACCCCAGAAAACCAAGTAACCCTATTAAAATGGGGTACAGAGATAAACAAAGAATGTTCACCTGAAGAACTTCGGATGGCGGAGAAGCATCTACTCTCAGTTTCTAAGGAACTCTTATTATCGTTTCCAGAGAGACTAGAGCAGTTAACAGTCCTACCCGCAGTGAATACAGATGCCCAGTTCCCTCATCCTTGCCAGTATTTTTGCCATTTGTGTTCTTTATTCTGATCGGGATGATATGGACTCTCAAAGCCATTTTAACTTGCACTTCCCTTGTAGCTAAGGGCATTGGACATCTTTTCAAGTCCTTACTGGCCATTTATATTTCTGCTTTTGAGAATGTTCAGTCCATCAGCCTGTTATAGACAGGTATGGGGCATTTCATTTTTAAAGTTCTTTATCCTCGCTGTAAATCCCTTGACTGGTATGTCACTGGCAAAGGACTCCCCGCCCCCCTTCAATCGGCTGTCACCTCACCCTGATGGTTATTTCCTTGTTACACAGAGGCTTCTTAGTTTGTCATTTACCAAGACTCTTTGCTGCACTATTGGATTCCTGTTCAAAAACTCCTGACTATTCCTTTATTTTGAAGGATACCCACATATGTATATGTACTGAAGTTAGGGAGCTGTAACTGTGTAAATTTACTTCTGGGCCTGTTATTCTTTTTTTTTTAAGAATTATTTATTTTATGTATATGAATACACTGTCTGTGTCTTCAGACACACTAGAAGAGGGCTTTGGACTCCAATACAGATGGTTGTGAGCCACCATATGGTTGCTGGAAATTGAACTCAGGACCTCTGGAAGAGCAGTCAGTGCTCTTAATAGTGCATTGAGCCATCTCTCCAGTCCCTGTGCCTGCTATTCTAGTCGATTGGTTTTCATTTCTCCCACTGTGATGTTGGGTGTGTAAGTGTGGCCATGTGTTATAGTTTGAGATTGAGCATTGTCTCAATCTCAATCCAGCACTGGTCTTTCCCCTATGGATTAGTTAACTATTGGGATCTTTTGTGTTTCCATATGAATTTTAGGATTTTTTCTAGTTAGATGAAGAACATCACTGGAATTTTGGCACAGAATGCATTAAGTGTATAGATTGCTTATGATAATGTAGCTATTTCTACAATATTAGATCACCCTAGTTATGAACACAGAGGGTCTTGATCTTCTAGTATCTTCGTTGATTTCTTTATCCAAGTATCTTAGTGCTTTTTACTTTGTGGTTGAGAGATGGCTTAGTGAATAAAATGCTTACTCCACAAGCGCAAAATGTAGATTCGGATCCCCAGAACCCACATCAAGCCAGTACTCCCGTGGGAGACTGGAAGTAGAGACAGGAGACTCTGTGGAAGTTTTTGAGACATATTCTCAACTCTCCTGACATACTCTGGAGAATAAAAGACCCTGTCTCAAATAAGACGGAATGTCAAGAATCTGGGGCACACCTCTTCCCTCAATAAGCATGCCCACACTTGTACATTCACACAAAAACTTTTGTCATTATAAAGGTCTTTTGCCTGCCTTCTTGATTAAGCCAATGCCTAGATCTTTTTGTTGTTCTTGAAGCTATCACGAATAGGATTTACTCCCCACCCCCACCCCAGATTTCACTCTTCCCCCATGAAGGATCTTATTGTGTAGCTCTGTCTGGCTTGGAATTCTCTCTGCAGAGCAGGGTAGCTTAAAACTCACAGAGAGCCATCTGCCTTTACCTCCCAGTACTGGGATTAAAGGTGTGTAGCAACAGCCTGGTTCTGCGTTCATACTTGGTGAGGTGATTTGTCCATAGAAAAGCTATTGATTGCTGCATTCTGATTTGGTATCTGACACCTCCCTAAATGTGTATCTCATTTTGAAAAATCTTAGGGTAGAGTTAGTAAGGTCTTCTAAGAATAAGATTGCATTGTTTGTAAACAGGCATACCTTGACTTATTCCCTTCTGATTTGTATCTCCTTTATTAGTTCTTTCTCTTGTCTCACTCTTCTAATGAAGACTTTGATGTCCATATTGAATTAAAAAAGTAGAGTGGACACTCTTGTCCTGTTGTAGATTTGAAAGCAAATACTCTCAGTTTTTCTCCATGTGGTATGATGTTGGCTGTAGGTTTGTCAAAGATATAGTCTTTTTTTTAATTTATTTTTATTTTATGTACATTGATATTTTGCCTACATGGATGTCTATGTGAGGTTGTTGGATCCCCTGGAACTGAAGTTACAGACAATTGTGAGCTGACATATGGGTGCTGTGGATTGATCCCAGGTCCTTTGGAAGAGCAGCCAGTGCTCTGAATCACTGAGCCATCTCTCCAGCCCCATGTCTGCGACATACATTTAATCAGGAAGGTTGAAATGCCTGAAATGGTACTCAGTTAAAGTACCATTAAGCATCAGCATGAATTAATGTTTAACTTAACACATATATGAAAGTTGTGTATAGAAATAATCTAGATATATGTAAATATATATCTGCCACATATATTTTCTCTGTATCTGAGAGACTCTCGAAGCAAAAACATCTGGCAGTAATGAGCATATCCAGAGCCCAGATCTTGGTTACTGTACTATTGTCTAGTTAAAGGAACCAAAACTTCATGGAGGAATGCTGATTCTGGGACTGGCATATAAGATACTCTGAGGACACGAGGTGCCAGACAGAAAGAAGGTCCTGACAACAGAACAAAAAAGGATCAGTTATTTAAAGAGAGCCAGGGGCCAGCTGTAACAAGAACCAGTGTCCAGAGCTGGAATAATTTGAGCAATAAAAGAAACAATATATACTGAATTATAACCCATGATATAATGTAAGTCTGTGTTAGTAAAAAGAAATGTTTGAGTAAACATATACATGGTGAAGATTGACAGCCCATCCTCCAAGATGGGCTGGGGGAGATGACTGCCAGGGTCCAGAAGGGAAATGGAGGAGAAAAGAATGGCCTTACAAGGGGAAGCTCCACAGACTTACCTCAGCCAGCTGAGCAGCAGTGGTACGTCATCCTTATGGAATGTTCCCTCGTGTGATGTCATGAGAACACACTTGGTGGTCTTCCTTCCACAGGCCCATCGCTCTGATACAAGCACCAGAAACCCAGCAAGCTGAAATTTGAGAACGGTCTATAAATATGTGATAAGTAATCTTCAGAACTGCCAAGGTTACCAAAAACAAGAAAAGCCTGAGAAAGTGTCATAGCCAAAAGAAGGCAAAAGATAACATGATGTCTTGGATATGGCCCAGAGGCTGGAGAGAGAAGTTAGGTGAAACAAGTTTGTGAAGAGTAAAATGACCCAGCTCAAAGGATAACAAAAAGGGCAGTAAGTATGAAGGAGGGGGAGGAACTGAAGGAGGAGGAGGAGGAGCAGGAAGATCAGGAGGAGGAGCTACAGGAGGAGGAAGTAACAAACTGAGAAGAGAACAGAAAACAGCTTGATGGTAGAGGGTCATGTAATTATGATCAGTGTAAATGATTAAAATCTCCATTTAAAGGACAGGTATCAGCCAGGCATAGTGGTACAAACCTGTGGTCCTAGCAGTTGGGAGGCTGAGGCAGGAGAATTACCACAAGTTCAAGGCCAGCCTGGGGTTCTTAGCAAATGCCAGGCCAACCAGGCAAATACAGCAAGACTTGATTCTAAAAACAAAACAAACAAAACAGAATAAAATTTGGGATAGTGATGTTGTTTGATAAAAGAAGAAGCAAGATGCAAAATATATAAATGTAGCTACATTTAAAAGTCAACACCATATGTCAACTGAACAGCATATGAAATCTGGAACAGTAAAGCATGTTAAAATTAGACAAAGCAGACTTCCTAAGAAGGGATATTACCATGGATGAAGACGGACAGTTCTCTTTGCCTCAGCTTTTCAAAAATTCTTCACTGTACACACTTTGGTGTTATACAAGAACATTTTCACACAGGTGTACACTGTACATTGAGCCTGCTCCCTCCATGCCCCCCTGCCTCGGTCCTCCTCATCCTCTCTCACTTACTCCCTCTGTCCTCCTCATCAGTTTTGCTTGTAGTCTACACACACACACACACACACACACACACACACACACAGACACGCATGTGCGCATACATATGTGTGTGCATACGTACGTTATGCCTTCATTCACTAATATGATTGTCTACAGTGTTATAACCTTCCTTTATGAGACATTAATTCCTTCTTTTTGTATGAAACAAATTTCAACATGCAGCCATGCACCACACCTTTACCTGTTCCCCAGCTGCTGCACTCACAGGCTGGTTCCGTAGCTTAGTCATGTTGTGCTGCAGTAAACATTGATGCATAATATTTTGATATGGAACCCTTTGGGTAGAGATACTCAGGGACAGTATAGCTGGGTTGTATGCAAGATCTGTTTTTAATTTTATGAAGATCAAAGCGTAATTTTCATAATAATAAGGTGGTCAGGGTACCTAAAAGGTGGTTCAATGGATAAACTGCTTGGCACTCAAATGTGGGGACTGGTGTTTGGGTCCCCAGCAACCAGGTAGATTTCCCATGGGTGTGGTAGCCTGTGCTTGGGAGGCAGAGAAGGGATTTCTGAGACAAAGCTGGCTAGCTCTGGGTTTAGCAAGAGACAATGTCTCAATATAAAAGGTGAACAGTGTCTGAGAAAGGCACTAGAAATAAACCTGCAAAACACACACACACACACACACACACACACACACACACATACACACTGTCAACAACAACAAACAAAGCATAAAAAATCTCATCGTGGAAGCTGTAGTGTGTCACAGTGTGTCCCACAGTCTATCCCTCTGTTCAGACATCTTCACTTGCAAATGTTCATTGCAATGAATCACATTGTTCTGGTTAAAGACCTCTACTTTCTGCTCTGGAAGGGCATGCCTTCAGAGGCAGCTCCACTGTGCTCCCAGTCAAGTGCAGGACCCACTCTCCCAAGTGCTGCAGCCTGTGCTGCAGCCTGTGAGGGGCTGGGCCAGCTCTCCTGCGCTCACACCCTCGGGGCTGGCTCACCCATGCCTTCACCATCAGGGCCAGCTCTACTGTACTGCCCAGGTGAGGTGCAAGGGGCAAAGTGGGTGAGGAAGGCATCACATCCATAGCCACACCCTAAGGCAGGGCCAGCTCTCCCACCTTCTTGCCCTCAGGGCTGGCTCACCTGAAAGTCCCCCTCCTCACCAGAGTCAGTTCTGCTGTGCTGTCCAGGCAAGGTTCAGCGCCCACTCTTCTGCTCTTCCCGGTGCTGCAGCTGGTGAGGGTCAGATATAGCTCTCCAGAGCACATGACCCTGCCAGAGGTGGTGAAGGACAGGAGTGGGTGGAATTACCTCTACACTTGTGCCACCCCATGGCAAATGAGTGACAGGGTCAGTTCACCCACACCCCTGCTGTCATCAGGGTCAGCTCCACTGTGCAAAGTGACTTACAGTGGTTGTTGTGGGTACGTTAAACAGATAAAATAAGAGCCACTGTATAACCCAGCATACTCTCTTCTGGGTTTGTTCTTAAAGGAATTGAAATCAGTATCTTAAAGAAGTGTCTGCAATCCCATTATGTTATTCACAACAGATAAGATCTGAAATTACTTGAGGTACCCATTTCTGGATGAACAAAGAGAATTGGTACATATATACAGTGTAGTACTACTTATTCTATAAAAACAAGAAATCTCATCTGTGACAAAGCAGCTAAGCCTGTGGGACATAAGGCTAAGTGAAATAAGCCAGACATGGAAAGATATGTACTTCATGATATCACTTATTTGCAGAAAAGTTGAGTTCAGAAGCAGAGAGTACACTTGGTTATTAAGTGTGGTTACTGAGAGCTAGGGTGCTTGGGTGCAGGTAGATTAGCAATGGAGAATTGTTGATCTGAGGACAAAATAGTTCAGTCAGCTAGAATGAATAAGCTTTGAAAAATCCATTGAGAGTAGAACTGTAGAGTATGGCACTGTGGTAGTCAGTGTTTTGCTGCTGTAACACATGCCTAAGAAAATTAATTAGCTTGTGAAGAAAGGTTTTTACTGACTCATAGTTTAGAGGATCAGTCTGTGGTCAGTTGTCATTCTTATCATTAGGCCTCGGATGAGACAGCACACATGGTGAGGAACATTTGGTGAAGCAAAGAGTTCAGCTAATGGCAGCTAGGAACAAAAGAGACAGAACTGAAAGATGTCAAGAGCCTGCCACCCCTTTAAGGATATATTTCCAGTATCTTACACTCTCTCAAGGGGTCCCACCTTTAAAGCTTATTTCACCTCTCTATGGTACCACAGTTGTGGTGGTTTGAACAAGAATAGCTCCCATAGGCTCATATATTTGAAAGCTTAGTCACCAGAGAGTGGGACTATTTGAAAGGATTAGAAGGATTAGGAGGTGTGACCTTGCTGGAGGAAGTGTGTTGGGCTAAAAGCCTTTGTTAAACTGAGAGTCCCCACCCCCCCTCTCTCTTCTCTGTCTTTTTCTTTCTGCCTCTGGATCATGATATAACTTTCCGCTACTGATCTAGTGTCTACCTGAATGCCAACATGCTCACTGACATGATGATAATGGACTAAACTTCTGAAGTTGTAAGAAATCCCACCAATTAAATGCCTTCTTTTATAAGAGCTGCTTTGGTCATGGTATCTCTTCACAGTAATAAAACAGTGACTAAGACAATAGCTTAGAGTCCAAGCTTTTACAACATGAGATTTTTGGAGGCATTTCAGATCTAGCCTAAAAAAGCTGTGGTGAATATAGATTATTAATAATGAATTATGTACCTAGACATTTTAAGTAGATTAGATATTAAATGTTCTCACCACAAAAATGTAAGTATGCAGGGTTCTGGATATGTTCATTAGCTTGATGTATAACAATGTATATAACAATGTATACATATATCAAAATACCACATTGTACACCATAAATATACACACTTTTTTATTTTTCAATACATTTTGATAAAACTGGGGCTAACTTTATTTAAACAAACATATAAATGGAGACAAATGTAGCTTAAAGTTGCCAAAAGCCAGGTAGTTTTCTCACTTCATATGATATTTTTATGTTGGCCAAGAGTCTATAATAAGCTGACTGAGGCTGTGGATAGTTTGGGGAGACAAGAGTGCCTTCAATAATTCGCGCTCCATTTGGGTAGACAGGTGCACAGGATGCTTTAGGGACCCTGAGGAGGAATGTGGGTTATAAGATCACTGTAATCTGCTATTTCCCAGGCACCAAAAGTCAAAGCCTTTAACTTGTAAGTGAAGTTAACTCATAAATGCCATTTACTTATCAAAAAGAGTCTAAGATCTGGACAAACATAGAAGAAATGCTATGACATCGTATAATGTAAATGGGAAAACGAGTTGACTAGTAACTCTACTTCATTGGTTTGGCGACCTAAGTACTTGTTGCATTGGATATTCTGAAGCTGGCTGTAATGCAACTAGAGATAGTGCCTTCCTCTACTGACAAGCTCTGCCAAGAACATAGTTGGAAATGATAGAAACAGGTACTGTAGAAACTAGTAAAAGAACGACAAGTTCCCGTGCTACACAGTGACTCTCAGCCCTGGTGGTCTCACCAGTCAGTTCTTATCTCGAGACTCAGAGCTCCAAAATCTCTCCACCCAGCCCACTAAGTTCCCACTGGCAGGTCGCTAACACACCAGTCCTGTGTTTCAAATTCCCTGTGGCCCTTTGTGGTGCACATCTGGCAAACCCACACTTTGCTGCCGTACCTTTCTCTCTGGAACCCAGTCGAATCTCCCACATGAAGGAAAACACCACACAACCTTAGTTCAGAAACAATGGTAACTCAGTCTCTAGGCACAACAACTAGAATCCCTAATCATGTAAGCCATATTAAATCTAAATCCTCTGCTGGCGAATCCTGGCAGATCCCCCATTGAAACCGGGAGACACTAGCATCTACATCTTTGTTTGTTTTTGTTTGTAGTCAGGGTTTCTCTGTGTAGCCCTGGCTATCCTGGGACTCATTCTGTAGACCAGACTGGCCTTGAACTCAGAAATCTGCCTGCCTCTGCCTCTCAAGTGCTGGAATTAAAGGCTTGCACCACCACTGGCCAGCTAGCTGCTACATCTTGTCCTTTCACTGTGCCTGTGCATAAAGCCCCTAACTCTGTCCTGCTTCCTCTCTTCCACGGTCCAACCTGGAAGACCCTCCTACTCACCCGGTGATTGGTCCCTTTATTCATTTGGGGAAAATTCACAAGAAGTCACCTGAGTATGTGACTCATTCCTCATTCCAGACAGCCCCTCCAGGGAAAACAGAATTAACATAAAAATACAGGCAGCACCAGGGTCATCCACAACAAACAGGATAGTATGGAATTGCCTATTAATGTCAAGAACTCTGGCTTTGAGAATTTGAGCCTGGGCTGTGCTAATTACTAGCTATAGTATCTTGCAAATGTAGTCTCAGCATTGATAATTTAATATCAAAATGTTTCCATTCTGTACATATGTGACAATTGTGCTATAACCTACAAGCAGTAATAACTTATTCTACCAGGAATAGTCTCTGGTGGGCTGTGATCTTTATTCACACTAATTCTTTCATTGTATATACAATGAGAAACCTTTTTACAAATTCCTCTTTCATATATTACATCCTGACTGCAGTTTCCCTTCCCTCTCTTCCCGCTAGTCTCTCCCTACCACCTTCCTTCTTCCCTAGATCTATCTTCCCTCTTCTCAGAAAAGAGCACACCCCATCCCCCACCCCCAGGGACATTAACCAAACATGGCAAAACAAGCTACAAAAAGACCAGGCACACATTCCCCATCAAGGCTGGATGAGGCAACCTGGTAGGAAGAGAAGGGTTCCAAAGACAGGCAAAAAGCCAAGGATGCCTCCTCCATCTTCCACTGTTAGGAATCCCACAAGAACACCATGCTACATCCATAAAATATATGCAGAGGACCTACGTCAGACTTCTACAGGTTCCCTGATCTTTACGAGCAACCGTGAGTCCCTGCCAGTTGATTCTGTGAGTAGTGTTCTTATGGTATCCCTGACCCCTCTGGCTCCTGCAATCCTTCTTCACCCTCCTCCACAGGACACCCCAAGCTCTGCCTTATGTTTGGCTGTAGGATTCTGCATCTGCTCCTATCAGTTGCTGGATGAAGTCTTTCCGGTCTCTCTGATGATGAGAGACCTCTACCTCACCCCTGAAATGTTCCCCATTTTGACCAGCCAATGTCCACATAGCTGGCAAAATATTACTTATGGGTGTGACTGTGAGGGTTCTAGAAGAGATTAGCATTTCATAGAGCAGGCTAAGTAAAGGAACTTCTCTCTCATTGATGTAGAGAAGAGTTATTTAATACATTGAGGACCCCCCAAAAAGGAAAAGAAGATAAAGAGTGAATTTCCTTTCTTCTTGGACTGTAATATCTATTTCTCTGTCCTTGTACATCAGAGCTCTTAGTTCTCATGTCTTTTGACTCTGGGCCTTACACTTTAAGAAAGAGATGCTGAAACTCAGAGGCCAGCCTGGGCTACATATTAAGTACCAGTCTAGCATGGGCTGTATGGCAAAACTGTTTTAAAAAGCAGACATATGACAGACAGGCAGACAGACAGACAGACAGATTATTAAATTATAGCATCAGCATTTAACCGTTTTTTTCCAAAGAAGAATTCCAAACATTTGTGTGATGACAGCCTCATTTATATGGTTTCCCCACGAGTGTTATGCTTAATAGCAAAACTTACTTGGATGTGAAAGATCCTTTTAGGTTTATGTTAAATAACTCAGTCATTTTGTGGTATAAACTCATGGTTCACACAGCAATGCTACCCTAATTTAAATTAGAATGATAATTACAGGCTGATCCTGGAGTAACATCTAGGAATTTCCATGGTGGAAATAAGGTAGACCAGATGAACTTTCAGCCCTCTGGTAGATAGAGAATCAGTGATTTCTGGTAATCCTTTTACATCTAAGCTAGCCAATTGCTGGCAACTGCAGTATTCTAAATTATCAATTTAATACATTGTGAAAATACTGTCTATCCTTAAGTCACTACTTAGAGGAAACTGAAACTATTGGAAGGGAAGCAGCTAAGAGTGTCTTCAGCATTGGAAGTTGGTCTACATAAAGGGGAGCTGGCTAAGTTCTAATCATGTGCTGTTGTGAAGAAAACAGAACCTCCAGAATGTTTTGAGGAGGTACCCCCTCTACCATGAACTTTAATGAAGAGAGGAGTCTAGAGGACCAAAGGGATGTGTTCACTTTAAACCCACTGTGGTAGGAAGAACTCTACAACAGTGTCCAAGAATCCCAACCTTTGAACTGTCCCATTCCTTATATGTGGGTGGGATCAATGGATATAATTGGTCACTGTCATGATCAGGTTACAGTTTGGAAAAGGAAGGGGAGTTTTGCAAATAAAATTATGGATTTTAATTAGTGAATATAAGTTAATAAAGTGGGGTGAAGTTAATTTTCTTTAAAAATACCTTCAAAATGACAGCACTTCATGAAAGGGGCACTGAAGAAGTGAGCTTCCGTTAGTTCTGTAGTAACAAGGATGTCAGTTCTGCCAACCGTCATAAGAAGCTGGAAGCTCCTTCATGTAGACCCACATGAGATTGCAGTCCTGTCCAACATAGTGACGCCATCTAGCAAGGCCATCTAAGCCATGGTGCTCTCGAGCCACAGAGACTATGAAGTGATGAATACATTACCAACTGCTGCGCTTGTGGTGACTTGAGCTGTAGCAGACAACCTTCATGCTCTTGTCTAGTGACCCAGAGTGTGCTGTGTACACATAGAGTAATATTCAGTCCTTTCTAAGGCAATTTGACACCATTGAGACTTTTAATTCTGTTTTGTAATAGGGTGGGTCTACAATGGAATGGAAATTAAAAAAAATTTTTTTTTCCTTTTTCTTTACTAAGGAAAGTCCTCTTCTAGTTCATAATCTGTGTCCCTGGACACAGCTTCCAGGGCCTGTCCATTTGCTTTCCCTTGGCTTGTCTAAGGGCACAAGTAATATTAATGTAGTAATTTAATAAGTCTAGGACTTGGTTTGTGTGGGCTGGTGTGCCACTGAGTGTGAGCCCCTGTGGGCTGGTGTGCCACTGTGAGTGTGAGTCCCTGTGGACTGGTGTGCCACTGTGAGTGTGAGCCCCTGTGTACTGGTGTGCCACTGTGAACGGAAGCCCCTCATACTGTTAAGGAGAGATGAGGCATAGTCGGGGGCTGGAGGCCGAGACTAGCACTTTAAAGGGTTGCCTCAGAGTTTACCACCAAGGCACAGAAAGAGGGAGTTTCCAAAGTCAAATGTGTCTTTTGGGTCATTGTGAAGGTCTAGTGGGCGAAGTGGGAGAAGATATTTTGTCTAGTAAGATGTTAGCTTGACTTATGTTTGTGCTTTAAAGTGAATTGATAACCACTACTAAGACTGATTAAGAAGAAAAGAAAATGAACCCATAGAACTACACCAACACCAATACTGACAGCGGAGATTTTTATACAATTCAGTGAAATTTTTCTTAGGGTAAAGTGTAAATTAGTTCATATCTGTCTATTGAAAAACAGATAAAGCTTAAGAACTCACAGGCAAATATTTTTAAAAACTGTCCCACAGAACCCTTTGATAGTGTAAGAAATGTAACCCACATTCATCTTTACTCTCAATCTTTTCTTCATATCTTATTAGTTCCTTGAGAGTTTTAAACATTTTTATCATATTTACCCCATTTCCATACTCACCAAACTTTCTCTTTATCTCTCTTCTCCTCCTTCCCTCCCTCCCTTCCTCTCCCATCTCCCATCAAGATCAGTTTGTGCTGGCCAAATACTCCTGGGTATGTGACTTCACACTAAAGCTGTTAACCTCTCTTTCTCTCTCTCTCTCTCTCTCTCTCTCTCTCTCTCTCTCTCTCTCTCTCTCACTCTCACTCTCCCAGTCCCCTAAAAATAGCTCCACAGCAGGGGGTGGGGTTTTAACCCTAACTCCATCCCAATGCTGAGATTTGGTCTGATTTGAGGTCTAGGTGGGTGGGCTTGTCCATCGCTCATTTCATTGTTCCCCATGCAAGTCCTGGAGGTTAGGAAAGTCAGCACCGGAAGTCTGTGGTGCTGGCGGCAAACCAGAGCAAGGAGGGCCGACTTTCGAATAACCTAACTGGGAGCTGAGCCCGGAAGCAGCTTAGGTCACAGGAAGCAGCAGTTGGCCTTTCTCTTCCTACCTCCTGGATCCCATCGCACTCTTGAAACGCATTCTCTGCTTCCCATTTAGGCGGGAAGACATGTAAGCCCAGCCTGGGAAAGCAGAATCAAAAGTCCCTCGGGCAGAGTCTGACTGTCTGTGATGGGCTCTTAGCTGTGGCTTTTCCTCTCTTCCGGGCTGATGGGTCCATCCTGCTCTGAATCTCAATTGGCCATGTTGCTTTCCTCAAACAGCTGCAAAGTCGTCTTACTCAACTGACTTAACTTCTGACCTTACATCGGAATATAAACTGTGGGGACTAAGAGCTTGCTACCCCCAATTCACGGATCTCCACCAGACCCGAGTGCTGCTGCTTTTGAGTGACAGTGGTCTCCACGGCAAGCAAAACCCTTTCTCTAGACGACCTGTGTCACTTCCCTTGGTGCTTGAGAGTTCCACCAGACTTAATGTTACTGTTCTTTTCTCCCCGTTCCCTCCCTCCCTCCTCCTGCATGCTGCCTCCTCTAGGCTCTGCACCAACATCTCGGTTAGACGCTTACTAACCAGGGCTAGTCCACTGACCAGTCCACAAAGTGACAAGACGCATTCAAATGTGAGTTACTAAGTGTAGCAAAGGTATCTTAGATGTTTACTACACCTGTCCAGCTTGATACCCTTTGAACCTAGATTTGTCTCTGCAATGTTCTCTGATATCAGGATACCAGTTGTCATAGTTCCATTGGCCATACTAGAAAATAAGACAGAGGGAGATATGAATAAGAAAAATTAATATTATAAATGATTGGCAGATTTCTCATAGAATTTATTCCCTATTCTGTCCTTGCTACCACACTATGGTGCTTTAGTTCGGGGCTTTTAAAACTTTGTCCACTCATGACTCCTTCCTCTGTAGCCTCCTTCCCCGTTTTTTTAATTCAACACTGGGCATATATGTCTTTAAAATACGTATACACTCAAACATTTTAAAACATATGTTTGAACACATAGCATCTCACCACTTACTAAAGATGAAAGTTAGTTTGCACACTAACGAAATGGATGAACCTGCTTTGTTGTTTGCACAAAAAGAATTATTAAGTCCTGGTTGAATAGTTGGTATCACAAGACATAGAATATCTTTAACCTTTTTTAGAGTTCACAGATATTTTGGCTTGTAGGACTCATTGCTGATCATAATTTCCATGTCGCAGAATTACACAACATGAGAAGCATTTTGGGGGCCATTACCTCAAGGCAAAAACCCATCTAACATTTAAAAAAAACTGAAAATCAAGGCAGCAACACAAGTTCTTCATATTGTTATAGATTTAGTGTTTCGTTTATGTGTGTGGGTGTTTGCCTGCAATGTATGTATGTATACCATGTTCATGTCTGGT
This sequence comes from Apodemus sylvaticus, assembly GCF_947179515.1. Lineage (NCBI taxonomy): Eukaryota > Metazoa > Chordata > Mammalia > Rodentia > Muridae > Apodemus > Apodemus sylvaticus. The sequence goes on from NC_067477.1 coordinate 120,651,869, forward strand.
GCCCACAGAAGCCAGAAGAGGGCATCAGGTTCCCTGGGGGTTTGGATAGTTAGGAGTCACCACGTGGGTACTAAGAACTGAAATCTGGCTCCTCTGAACAGCAAGTGCTCTTAACCATTAAACCATCTTGCCAGTCCCAAACAACAAGTTTTAAAATTCAGTATTTTTTTTTATTCTTTAGCTTTTTTTTACAGTCCAGTCATTATCCCCCTCCCAGTCCACCCTCTGACTGTCCGTCATTCCATTCCTCCTCCCCCATCTCCAAGAGGATGTCCACACCTCCCACCCTCGTCCACCAAACCTCCCCATTCCCTGGGGCCTCAAGTCTCTCTAGGGTTAGGTGTGTCTTCTCTCACTGAGGCCAGACCAGGCAGTCCTCTGCTGTATATGTGTTGAGGTCTCATATCAGCTGGTGTATGCTGCCTGGTTGGTGGCTCAGTGTCTAAGAGATCTAGGGGGTCCAGGTTAGTTGAGACTGTTGGTCTTCCTATGGGGTTGCCCTCCTCCTCAGCTTCTTCCAGCTTTTCTCCAATTCAACCACAGGGGTCCCCAGCTTCTGTCCATTGGTTGGGAGTAAGTATCTGCAACTGACTCTTTCAGCTGCTTGTTGGACCTCTCAGAGGGCAGCCACACTAGGCACACCATAGCATCAGTAATACTGTCAGGCCTTGGAGCCTCCCTCCCTTGAGGTGGTTCCCAATTTGGGCCTGTCACTGAACCTCCTTTCCCTCAGTCTTGTTTCCATTTCTATCCCTGCAGTTCTTTTAGACAAAAACAATTTTGAGTCAGAGTTTTTGACTGTGGGATAGCAACCCCATCCCTCCACTTGATGCCCTTTCTACTAGAAATGCAATCTACAAGTTCCCTCTCCCCACTGTAGAACACTAAAGTCCCTCCCTTTGAATTCTGAGAGTCTCTCACCTCCCAGGTCTCTTGGACATCCTAGAGGGTCTCCTACCTCCCAGTGTTGCCTGTTTCCACTCTTTCTGCTGGCCCTCAGGACTTCACTCCTGTTCCCTGCCCCCCCCCACCCCCACCCCCACACACACCCCAAGCCCAGCATTCTGACACAACACAATCCAAACTAACTTGATTCTTGCATGCTGAAGAATAACAATGGAAACCCTTACGTTTTTGCTTTACATAACTAAATCATGCTTCATAAGGACACAATAACACTGTGTTTTCCAGCATGCGTGTTCTTGAGTCTGCGCTGGTGTTTCAGGCAGGGTTGCTTGGTGTGATGGCACCGTCTCGTCTCCCTCTCTTTTTCAACCAGATGAGAAGATTGTAGTTTCAAAGGTTAAACAATACGACCCATGATTTCAGGCAGCATAGCTGTCATGGAATTAAAGCTGGGGTTTGTGTAGTTTGACTTCAGAGTCTTAGCTGTCATCCCACAGAGATGAAGGAAGCCTTCACATTAGAGCAAACTCAGATGCAAAGAATGAAGAGCAGAGAGAAGAAGATAAATCTCCTAAGGGATCAACGAATAACAGCCGGCTGCTGAACATTTTCCTAGGGTGACGGTAAGGGAACCGATCAGAAGGATCAGAAGGATCAGAAGGAGTGACACGCTCCTACAGTCACTGGTTGTCGTGACTAATACTTGATTGTCAAGTACACAGGGTTTAGAATCACTGAAGAAACAAATGTCATGGGATGTCTTTCTATGAGTGGCTGTCTAGGTAGATTAACTGAAATGGGGAGGGACACACTGTCTGGGGGCATCCCTTCAGTAGCTGAGGCTGGGGACTGGACAGAAGACACAAAGTGAGCTGAGCACCATCGGTCACTGCCTTTGCTTTGCGTTCCCATCACCCTGCTTCTCTGCCATGATGGGTCCTACTCTCTTAACTGTGTGCCGTCATGACTCTTCCTTCCTTCCTGAAATTACACGTCATGTGTTTTGTTGCAGCAATGAGAAAAATAATGACAGTCCCAGGCATTCTTCCAAATCTTGTGCCCCTATTAATAGGAAGAACTCTTTGGAAGTCAGAATATAGAAGGGCTGTGGCCTGGAGTTGCGCAGATCCTGGTGATGGGGAATAGGTGCGGTCATAACTGGTAAAGAGCAAATTCTAGCTAAGCGTTCACTTAGAGGATACAGTTTGCCTTGTTTTGTGTGCACCTTAAACCAGTCTAGATTCGATCCCCTGCCCCTCCTCCAGTGTGGGGATATAACCAGAGTACCATCAAATAGAACATCTAAATTGTGTGTTTGTTAAGGAAAGGAACATCCTATCCCATTGTTCAGAGAGGAATATGTGTGCAGATTGATGCACGTGGTGGGGGGGGGCTTAGACAGCTGCTAGGTGCACTGTTCAGAGAGGGGTGTGTGTGCATAGTACATGCAGGTAATGCCAAAAACATTAGAAGAGAGAAGTGTGCACACAGCCCAAGCCAAGCAGAGTCCCAGGTTGTTAGCTTACTCCTTATGCCTACCTGCCTTACAAAGATCCTCCCATTTCAGCCTGCCCAAAGTGCTGGGGTTACAGATGGGCCTCTATGCCACAAAAGTAGCTCCTCCTTTTATGTGTTTGCTGGGGATCTGAACTTAGGTCCTCTTGTTTATACAACAGGGACTTTACTGACTGAACCATCTCTCCAGCTCCCACTCCAAGTATTTACTTCTTAGTTTAAGAATGTATTTTTAGGGGAAAGGGCCAGATAACAATGTGGGACTATCTTTGTTTTCACCCTTATCATCTCACAATCAAACACATAAGCTTTAAACAGTTTTGTTTCCTCGGCTATTTGAAAGAAAACAATCCTCTCAATTAGAGCCCAAGAAACAATGCAAATTGTAGCACTTGTGTCCCACCTCTCTTCCTCTGCTTGATGCTACAGTTCTGCTGTCCCTTTGGTTAGAGATCTTCAGTTATTCTGATGACAGGGAAGATCATATAAGCTACATGTAGAATGTAAAGTATTCTAACAGCTGCATTAAGATAGTAAGAAACCAAATGAATTTAAACAATATCTCATGTTTCTATTTGCTGCAATAAAATGCTGAAGAAAGGCAAGTTTAGGGAGAAAGATTTATTTGGCTTATGATCTTGTTACAGATCCTCATGGCAGGGAAGCCAGGGTGACAGGACCTTGAAGTAGCTGGTCACGCCATCACATTCACAGTAGGGCAAAGGGATGAAAGCTGGCTCTCTGCTCACTTCCTCTGTTTCATACCCCAGCCTAGTGAAGAGTACTCCTTATAGTGGCTGGGCCTTCCCAGAGAATCCCCCCAAAGGTATCCCCTGAGGCAAACTTAACCTAGATAATCCTTCACAGTGTTCCTGAAGTGTCTCTTAGCTGAACCTAGACTCTGTCAAGTTGGCAGTGCTATCACAACTAATATATTTTCTTTATTGTGGTATGTTCAAAATATTGTTTCACCAAGTGGTCAACGTTTTTTAAATTATTGGAGAACACTGGAAATAATGTGCTTCAATGTGTATATCATAACTTTAAATATTAACTTAAAACCAAGTAGAGGAATGATTGATCAGTAAAGATGTGACTAAAATTAAAACAATTTATAATGTTTCTATTTTAAAGCTAGATTCAAAGGAAGTGACGTTAAATATAGTTTGCGATGCAGTTCCTTGGTTAACACTGGTGACATTTTAGTAGCTAGTGACAAGTTTAGACAGGAAATCTTTGAACTTTCTCTGTGTGCTGACCTTAAAACCATTGTGTCTTAGTGGAACTGTATCTAAACATATAGCCTCCATCATCAGGTATCAATAGTTGGGAGAATCATTAGAGACCCTTCTCTAAATAATATTAAAATAAATCTATGGTTTATGTTTAATGTAAAGCTTTACTGTGGGCCCCATCCATCTCAGGCTGATGGTCCCCTGTGGGGTTGAAGAATATGCAGCTATTTAGGGCTCTGGAGTGATTGACATCCACAGTTGAAGGTCATTCCCAAGCAGGCTTTGTGTGAGGGGAGTCATGCTCACTTGACCTTTTCTCTAGAAGTGTGATTTTTTTCAAAAGGGTGAAGAAAAGTGAACTCCCAAGGAAAAATTTCATGGGTGAGGCTGAGGCCAGAGCTGAGGAGAAGTGACAAAAGTGGAAGGGTTACTGCCTCTGGGAGCCAGTCATCCCACACTGCAAGGGGGCCCCATGTGACTGTCAAAGCCAGGAGGAAAAAAGGGAACCCTTAAAAAAAATTCAGGCGGAAAAATTTAGACACAAAGATGCAAGCCTGTGGAATTCTACAGCTACTGTGAAATACTACATGGTCAGAACCTCTGCTGACCCCTCGTAGCTATTCCAGAATATTCTAATAATGAGACACACCCACAGCGCGTTTAGTATCACATCTGCTCGTTTTTTTGGCCAGCTTTTTTGACATCATCTGATCCCAGTATTTACCATATTATTGGATAGCCTCTGAATCACAATCTAAAAATATACCCTTTCCCCCTGTCTCTAAATCAGTCCTAACTCTGCAGCTGGGCTTGCACCAGTAACCATGTTACATATTTTCTTTCATTTTCGGAGAGTCCATAATCGTATTAAATTTCCCATCTCACATTAGACTCTGCTTGAACTTGGCTTGCCATTTGAGCAATATATTTATAAATGGAGCTGTGCTCATTTTAATACTGTACAAAGTCATTCTGGGTTTTATCGTGTTCTCTTATCTCCCAATGCATTCTGCCTTCACACACAGCCAGTCTCTCTCAACTGAAGCTCCTCATCAGGAGTTATCTTCATCTTAAGAGTTTCTGGAGAACGGTTTGTAATAGAAGAGCAGAACAGAGGCTGTACGGCTGCCCAAAGTCGAGGCCTCTTTGGAGCAGGGCCGCCCAGTGGATGTGGTGTCTTCCTTTGCAGGAGTGAGCCCTGCAGGGGGGCGAGGCAGGACTTGGGCAGCAGGGCAAGTGCCAGCCTTTTTGGACTTTTGCTCTGTTTTTGTGTGGCTGTTGTTGTGAGGACTTCAGGCACCATCTAAGAAAACCAATGCAAAGCAAAAGAGGCTCTTCTTGTCCAGGCTCTGACCCCTACTCCCACCCCAGCACAACTGTCAAACTTGGGACTTATCAGTGCCTCTGTGGCCCAGGTCATTCATGATGCTTTTTTGCATTATGGTGACATTCTTGAAAACCCTTGTTCTATTTAGTGCAGTGAAACAGACGTCTTAGATGTAAACAGAAAAGGACTGCAGTACTGACCCCGGGATCAGTGTGGAGAGAGAAAGATGCCTTTTTACTTGTCAGAGTCTACAAAGGATGTCAATAAAATGGTGATTTTCTTCAGGCCTGTGTCCATTGAGTCTGATTTTGGAGATACACGGCAGACGCTTTATTTCCACTTGATTTCAAAAAGCGTTTTTTCAAAGAAACAGCCAATTTATTTTCTAAATGCAAGCCCATCTCCGACTTTTCTCTTCACCTGCTGCTTCCCTCTTCATGTCTGCCTTGCGGTCTCATGACTACTGCTTTTCATTCTCTGGAAAGAGTTAAGTTTCTCACGGCATTCATTCCAAATGGGAATAATTGGCCAAGAGCCCAAGCTTGCTCTTTATGAGGGATTCAAGACTCTGAGGGCTTCCAGCCTTTCTCAAGCCATTTCAGGGTTATCTTGGGAAGCACAGAGACAGGCAGAAAGGCAGAAAGGGAACTAAGGTACCACTTAGCCTATTTTGCATGAGCACTGTCTGGGTTTTACAAATAGAGAAGTAATGCGAATATGCGGCTAGTGAAGGGGTGGGAAGATGAACCCATCTAAATTCAGTATACTGCAAACAGTCTTGGAAAAGGATGGTGAGGTTGGAGAACAGAGGGTACCATGAAGCTGTTCATGTTGGTGCAGTATAGTTTGGGCTTGAGCTTGGTATACAGGCCAGAGAACTAAGACATCTGAGCATGTACTCAGATGTTCAGAGGGAAGAACTGCTGAAAAGAAATGGTGCTGGTGAGTCTGCAGATCTCCACGCAGACAGAGGGATCTGAAGCCCACATCACACTATATAAAAAACCAAGGCAGATCAAAGGCCTAAGCAGAAAGGCTAACGACCTAAACTCTTAGAAGAGACAATCAAGATAAATCTTTGGGACTTTGGATTTGGCAGTGGTTTCTCAGATATGATGCCAAAAGCAAAAACCTCTGAAAAGGGTCAATTAGATTTCATAAAAGTTGAAGATGCTTGTGTGTCAAAGGATACTATATAGGAAATGGTTTTCTGTGAGAGTAGGGGAGGGATATTTGCAAACTGTACAGTTGGTAATGGTCTATTATCTAAAATATAGAAAAGATGTTTACAATTCAGTAACAGACAACATACTTTAAGAACAGTTAGAGCTAGTGGTTAGACCACTATCCATTAGTCCATTAATTCAAATGGCCAATAGTTGAAAAGATGTTCAGATCACAAGGCACCAAGGGAATGCCAATCAGTGCTCAGAAACTATCACACTATTGCTTCACAAACACCAAGATGCTATACACACACACACACACACACACACACACACACACACACATGGGGGTGGGGTGGGGGGTAGGGGGGTAGGTGGTAGGAGGGTGGGGAGGTGGAGGGGTAGGGGGTGGGGGGTGGTTGGTAGGCAGGCACACACATGCCAAGGATACCAAGATGAGTGTGTAGAGTTCAGAGCACACCTTTCTCTCTCCACTGTGGGTTTCAGGGATCACACTCAGGTTATCAGGCTGGAAAGAAAGCACCTTTACCTGCTGAGGGATCTGGATGGCCTTACAATAAGAAACTTCAGGTAGAAAGTCAAATGTGTTTGCATGGATGTAGAAAACTGACTCCTCATGCATTGCTGGATATATGGAAATGGTGTGTTCAATCTCTAACACCACAAAACCAAATGGTATGGCTGCTTGCTGCCATGTTGGCCAACATTTGGCAATTTCTCAAAAAGGTAAAGTTATTACGTCACCCACAACTCCCTTCCTAGGTGTTCTCAAGAACAGTGAAGATGTTCATTCATGCAAACCTTGTACCTGAGTGGTCATTACTAATAAGCAGTCCCTAGATAGGAAAAATACCTATGAGTAGATCGATAAGCACACCGGGATATCCATGGCAAACAGATGAAAGAGAGCCTTGGACCTTAGTGGCCACTCCCCACTCTGCTCCACAGGCTCTGGACACCACTCTGCTGCTTTTGATCTGTGTTCATTTGCCTGTTCTAGACATTCAGTTACACACAGATTTATACAATGCGTGGCCTCTGCATCTGGCTTTGTGTGAGAGCATCTGGTTGGGTTTTTTTTTTTTTTCATTTAGCATACTGTTTCAAAGTTCATTCCTGCTGTACAACGAATAAGTATTTGACTTCTTTTTACTGTTGAAGAATATTACATTTTATAGATATGATACGTTCTATGAACATTTATTTATGAACACTCTGCAACTTGGAATCTTATAAAATGCTGCTACATGCACGCATGTACATGTTTTGTGTGACTGTGCTTTTATTTTATAATGTTTTTTTGCATGTACATAAAAGGTTATAGAAACTTTCCTGATCTAGAAAATAATAACTCTCGTGGCTGCTGAGATGGTTCAGTGGGTAAAGCGGCTTGCGGCACAACATGATGACCTGGGAACCCACAGAAAGGTGGAAAGAGAGAACCAGCTTAGCAAAGCTGTCCTCTGACCTTCATACACATCTCCTAGTGTGTGTGCCATCCCCCAGCAAAAAAAAAGTAAGTTAAAAAAAATACCTCTTTTCTCAACATGTGAGAAGTTTTCTTATCCACAGGCTACCATTGACTCTGCCTTTTAATCACAACATCACAATCTTAGAACATTTGGCTCTTGAACTAAAGGTGCCTGTGGGCTATGAGACCCTGAATCTCCTAATAGAACAGGTGATAATACCAAGCCAGCCAGTGATAGAAGAGGTGATCACACCAAACCAGTCAGTGATAGGAGGTGTGGTCACCCAAAATTAGCCATTGATAGAAGAGGTGATCACACCAAGCCAGCCAGTGGTAGAAGGTGTGCTCACACCAGGCCAGCCAATGATAGAAGGGCTGATCACCTGAAGTAAGCCATTGATAGAAGAGGTGGTCACACCAACTTAGTCAGACAGGCACAGAGCAGTATTCTCTCACGCCCGAATTCCATGTAGATGTGTATCATGAATGCTTAACCTCATACGGCTGGAATTCTTCAGGTCCAGGGAAGCCCTTCTGGAGGAAAACTGACCACCGTAGGACAAGACTCTCAAAATGAGCACCAGAACCTCACAGTGGCATGAATTGGGAGCCAGAGAAGAGGGTATGGTATTCTTTGAGCACCGTGAGCTATAGCTACTCAGCACTTCTTTAACTTAGAGGAAACTTTGAGGAGGTAAGAGCCAGTGTCCTATGTACATTCTAAAATCCATCCTGACTTGAATTATGAATACTGCATATAAAGACCACCAAGCCCAGAAATTCAGGGTTTATTTCTAAAGCAGCATTTTCTGTTCAGCTATGTATAGACTGTTTTAAAATCCAAGAGACTGATTGCTTCTTAGTATACGAGATGGGCCTTTCTCAATAGCATCCTTCATTGCTCTGATAGCTTTGGATGCATTACTCATGCAGAACTCGTTAGGGCCTCAGTGTGCTGGTCCTCCTACGGCTAGGAGCTTTGCCATGAGCATGCCAATGCACTGAATGCACAGATGACAAGAACAGATGTTAGAGCCCCCGGAAGATCAAAGCACTGGCTCTGCCTTGGAAAATCTGCCTATGCCACATAGTTCTCTAAATCTGCATGAAGGCTGTGGTAAATACCCAATCCAGATTTGCTCCATTGACTGAACTCTAACACAAACATATTCTCTACCCCTCCTCTGGGAGACTGGAGCTGGGTCCTGATGGCCACGGCTGAGTGCAGAGTCCTTGGGATGCAATTGCCATCTCTGGCTCTGTCCTGGAACAGTTGTCTATTTCCTTGGTATCATAATTAATTTGCCACAGAGAAAAACTTTCCCTCTTTTGCACTAAAATCATCCTAATGTTTGTTGTCTTTATGACCCAAACAGGAACACAATGTTTCTAGTGATTCTGGAGATTGGAAATCCAGGAGAACTTTATGACTCAGGAATATCGAGCCCCCAAGGGACCCAGTCTATTTTCTTCTACCACCCCTCCACCCATAACCCCTTCATATTTTTGCCTGGACTTCTTTTCTTCCACACTGATTCAAAAGCTTATAATTATGGTAGATAAAAATGCACTGCCGAGTGCCAGTAGTAAATTCTGAGGTATGAGAATCTCCCAAATACCTGCTTCCGTCTGAGCAGAATCTACCTTGTGGACTTGTGTAATTGACGTTGCTGGAGATGTTTTGTTTCACAGGTGAACTCCATTAGTCTTCAAAGTGCATCCTCTTCTGAAAAGACAGTTCGCCGGCGCAGCTGGCCGGAGCCGGCAGTTGAATGGAAAGAAAATCAAAAGTAGATCTTTTCAAAGTGCTATCCCAACATCATTAAGGCTTCGACTGCCAAAATCTGCATCTGGTAATAAAATCTTTCTTTTTCAAACATTGTTTTCTCCAAAGAACCATCCAGAAGTTGCTACTGTATGAGAGTTCCTCAGCCACTGCTAGTTTGTGGTTTTTAACAAGCATGTCTTCCAGGCTGACTCCGCCTGGGAGAGGGTGTCACCCGTGACTCAGTATAGGTTCATGGTCTTTGCTCTAAGAAATTACCTGTGGTCAAGGTTTCTAATAGATAAGACAGGTTACATTTTACCACACAGCATGTGCTCTCTCTGACCTCCAAATGAGCACTTACAGTGTGACGAATTGTTTGTGGGACAACACATGCTACAGGTCAGACAGCTAGACAAAACACACCATCGGAAAGGGAACCACAGTCTAAGCCCTGAATAAAGAAATCTGCAAAATCACACCTGCTGGCTCATGTTCCTGATTGTGTCTTTGGTTTTCTTTTCTCTTGCCCATAAATAAAATTAAATGAAAATGAATTTAACGTTGAGAAAAGGACCCAGAGTGAGTTCTCACATAAGCTTCATTCAGTCATTGGTGCTTGGTGTGGACCAACTAAAGATGGCTTGAGGGTGTGGCTGAACGTTCAGCTGCTTGTGAGTCGAGTTTGGAGCTGTCATGCCTCCTGTCACTTAGCACAGTGTTACAGGGAAGATGCTCCATTATTCGTGCTGGGTGGATGAACGATCAGAAAGCCCTTCTGAAGCAAAGGCTGTCTGTTCACACTTTCTGCTGTCTAACCCACTAGAGAATGACTCCTCAGCTCTGTGTATAGGATCGTAATTCAGATCCTTGCTTTATTCTTGGTTATCTCTGTGACACATCTCCAGATCTCCCCTCGGACGACCACCCAGCTCTCATGACAGGTATCACTCTGTTACAAGACTAGTTTGACCACCACATTCATTTTTAAAGAAAAATCACAACTGGGAGGTGGTAGCTCATGCCTTTAATCCCAGCACTTGGGAGGCAGAGGAAGGATGATCTCTTTGAGTTTGAAGCCAGCCTGGTCTATGGAATGAGTTCCAGAACAGCCAGGGCTATAAAGAGAAACCCTGTCTTGAAAAACAAAAGCAAAAGCAGTAGTAGCAGCAGCAACAGCAACAACAACAACAGCAACAACAACAACAACCTCCCTCCAAAACAAAACAAAACACCCCCCCCAAAAAAAATCCAAAAAGAATGGAAAAATCACATATTCTGATGAACAAGGCCAAAGAGGACCAAGTCATCCCCAAGAGCTGCAGCCTCCTCCCCCAACATACTTCAAAGTAGAATGCTTTCCAAAGTTCCTCCCACCTTTCCTTTTCCATTCTCAACAAAATTTCAAATGTTTCTGCGGGCTCTGCAATGAGATTTGCAAATCCCTCCACCATGCTGGGCTGTCTATCCGTCTGTCTGAAGTCGTCGATTGATTATGCCAAGAGTCTGGCCTCTTCTCTAGCTTCTTGTGTGCTTCATTTCACATCTCTCCCTTCTCTTTTAAAGATAAGGGTCTCATTATGTAGTCCAGGCTAGCCTCAAACTTACAAATCACCTGCCCCAGCTTCCCCAGTGCTTGGATTACCGGCCTGAGCTACCATGCCTGGCTCTGTATTTCTGTTTTCCTTGCCTCTGTTTCTGTACGCTTCGAGTTGAAAAACTGTTGTTCTTGCTTTGTAAGACAGGATTTGAGTGTTTGGTAGCTGGTGCTAGAATCATGCCATTTTTTTTCCAACCCTGACCTGTCTTTCTCATCTCCGTCTGGTCCTATCATCAGCCCCTTTTCCTTTTTTAGTCTTATTTTTCCCTCTTTCCTTTTCCCCGCCCCCCTCTCACTGTCCCTGTGAGTTGAGCCTTCCATGGAGTACCTTGTAAATCTTCGTTGTCTGGAACACCTTGCCCTTCATCCTTTAGCCTCGGTTCTTAGATCCACAGCCTTCGTTATTGCTTGTGAACATGTCCTTTTGAGAAAGATGAGTTTGTGAGAGGTCTGCTCACGGCCACACTGGTTTATACTTTAGTTGTCCTTTCGGTTCCACTGGGACTGCTGCTATTGCTTTGCTTTGAAGTTTCCACGATGCCCCCTGTCCTTGCTGCTATGAACTCCCAAATATATGGCTATAGTCTCCCAAGGTCCCAATCATTTATACATTAAAGTCTATTTTCTCTCATTGGTTAAAATCATATCCAAATATTAGCTTCTCATTTTTTCTGAGAGCTGACATTGTTAGCCCAGAGTGTTAGAACATTTTATAAGCCTCTTGGGTTTTTGAAGATTTATTTTTGTTATGCTTAAAATTATAGGTACATGTATGTCTATGTGCAAATGTGTACATGCATGAGTGAGAAGCCCAAAGAAGCTAGAGGAGGGCAAGGGGTTCCACCTGGCTCTGGGAATTGACCTGGAGTCTTCTGCAGGTGCAGCGTGTGCTCTTACCTGCTGAGCCGCCTCTCTAGTCCAAGCTGCTTATTTGGTTTTACAAAATGGAAGCTCCAACATTTCAGCCCTGGTCTGTGCTGCTGCTTGATTATACAAAGGAAGACTATGGAGGGAGAAAAAAAGACGGGGAAGAGAACAAGAATGGGGTGGCTGCAGCAAAATGGAGTATATTCGCAGATGAAAATACATCTCTTCTAACCAAAACAAAGAAGCCATGTGCTCTACTCCCAGCACCCTCACTGTACCTGGCACCCAAGGCGACCCCTTACTTGATGCCTTACTTACGGTTTCTATTGTTGGGACGAAGCATCATTGACAAAAGCAGTGTGGGGAGGAATGGGCTTGTTCTGCTTATGTATCCTGTGCTATAGTCCACTGGGGGAAACCAAGGCAGGAATCTGGAGGCAGGAGCGGATGCAGAAGGCACCGGAAGAGTGCTGCTCACTGGCTTGCTCCTTGTGCCTTGCTCAGCCTGCTTTGTTGCAGAACCCAGGGCCAGTAGGAGTGGCAGTACACATAATGGTCTAGGCCCTCCCTCACCAATCACTAATTAATAAAACGTTCTGCCTGGAACCTAATCTTATGGAGACATTTTCTCGGTTGAGATTTCTTCTCCGATGACTCTAGCTTGTGTCACGTTGGCATAAGTGAACGTATTCCAATTCCAATCCTAGACACTCTCACTAAGTGACTTTCTATGCAGGAGCCTGCCGCCTTCAGTGCTCCCTCCTTTCCTGTGTGCATCGTGTGATTGTGTGTGTTCACCTGTATACATGTATGTGTACATACATGCAAGTGTGCATATGTGTATGTATATGGAGACCAGAGCACAACCTCAGGTATCATCGTCCTCGGGAATAGGACGCTTCCTCTCTCGTTGGCCCGGAGCTCACCAATCAGGCTAGACTTCTAGCCAGCTTCTAGCCAGCTTCTAACCAGCTGCCTCCAGCTCGGGAGTACGAGTGGATACCGCCAAGCCCACACTCTCAGCCTTTTGCCAAGCTAGCATTCCCCAGCCTTGGGGGTGGGAGGGGAGGCATTCTCCATTGTACCAGAAGCTACTTCCTGTTCCTTTTGGATTTCGGGAGTTCCATCTCACCTACTTAAGAATGTGAGAATGTCATACCTCTTATGCTAAAAATGTGCCTTCTTTTCTGGTGTTCTGTTTTCTTTGGATCTGCATCAGAGATATATTATTGCATAGGGGGATTTCCTGATGGGTTTCAATTTCAACTAAGAATAACATATGAGGTGCAGCCAGCAGTTGGCCAGCAGGCTCCTCCAGATACTTTCTTTTGCTCACATTTGACTTTTGATTTCCCCCTCTGATGTCTTAGTGTTGTGTCCTTCCTAGTCTTCATTACTTGGCTAATAACCTACCCTATAGAAAGGCCTTTACCTGCTCATCTGCCTCTTCCTTCAAGGACTGAGTCCCATTTGAACACATCGTGTTTCCTGGTTTCTCATTCCACCTGCCTTGGTGGCCTAAGGCCTCAGGGAAGCAGGCCATTTCATCTCCAATTTGCCTAGACCGTGACCCTCAAAGCCCCCTTCTCAAGCAAACTCCTTTGCTCTCCAGAATCACCTCGGGCACCCCCATTTGTCCCAGACTGCCATATACCTTATACCTGAAGATGTACCTGAGACCTGGACTTTCAGCTAAGCGTTAAGGCATTTCGTAAGCCATGCAATTCTAGCAGAACGTAACCTCTGACCAGCAGCTCCTGTCCCTCTTGCTGGTGGCTCTACTTTGAGCGTGTGGCAGATACTTCCTGATGCTCATTGATAGGCCCGTGGGCAGACTGTACTGGGGAGGTGATCAGAATTAGAAGTGGTCCAGATGGAGTACTAGTCCAAATGTTGCCACTCTTCATTCCATCATCTGGTCATTCTGAGCCTTATGGGGATGGGCACTTTTGTTTTCTTCTCGTTCTTTGCCTGTTCTTCTGGGAGCTAGTCTGTTGACACTTGCCCCAGGGCTGTCCCATCTGCAGCTCATTGAACCCATGCAGCCTTTCGCCTTCCCTGAATGTTTTTCTATCACAGTTAACTATAGAAATGTTCCATCTGTGACGTAATTGTTCTGTTTCAGATTTTCCTCCCTAAGCTAGAGACTAGCTATCTCCAACACTTGAGACAATGAGGCGGGCGTGATGCCTTGTATGATGAACTTTTCATTCCCTGTAGCTTACATTTCTTTTTCCTACTGAGACCTTGACTCCCTGGCTCTAGGTGGAGGCCCCACAGGGCAGGGGTGGCACTGTGAAAAAGATGGAGGAATGGAGTTACCTCTGTCATTAAATTTTCCACCTTCTTTTTCTTTTTATTAAAATTTAACTGTTTATTAAGAGCAAAGGCCCAGAGTCCCATTTCTTCTTGAGTGTACTCACACCATGGCTCCCAATACACTGGCAGACAGTGGTCCCCTGGTATGACAACATTGGACAAGAAGACCCCAAAGTGCCAGAGCTTGCCACAAGCTGTAATCTTCTTCAGTCACTCCAGATCCTCATGCCTCGTGTCTATTCCACTGGCCAGAACCTGACTGTACTTTCCATCTTTCTGTCTGCTCAAGAACCAGTCTGGGATCCTGTACAGCTGTAGATTCTCTACGATGCTGAGCACACATTCTATCTCATCCTCCAGTAGTTCTGCACTTGACCTTTGGTGAGGTCAGTGTCTGCTTTCCTTAATGCCACGTAAGCATATCTTCCCCCTACACCCTTAATGGCAGTGATGGCAAATGCTATTTTCTGATGCCCTTCGGTAGTGGTATTGAGGACTTGCAAAATGTGTCGGTACTTTTCAGGGATCACTAGAGACATGTGGGAAGCACAAATGGGGGCCAGCTCCTAGGCCTCCTGTGGAAGGAAAAATGATACTTTCTAGAGAAAGGTCAGAAAAGAACCAGATGAACAGTGGCAGCTTTGATATCTTTGGAAATCCAAGCAGAATCTTTATTCTGATTGCTTAAAAATGTCTATGGAAGGCAACACCTTCAGCCAAAATTACTTTTGCAAAGAAAATATTCAATTGTATTAGCTGCCTGTGGCAGCAACTTCTCTTGCAGTCAATGAATTTAACCAATACTTGTTGACTTTACCAACTAACAGGAGGAGGAAGGAAGGTTTAGGGACAGGGCAGAGTTTATCTTTGCTGTTTTAAAATAGAATATGGGCTACATCTTTTTCACCAAGGAGATGAGTTGGAACACTTAATTATTCAGATGCTGTGTAAAGTGTGTGGAAGAAGGTTTCAGCACCAAAACCTTGTGCTCAAGCCCAGTTTTGTGCAGTTCTCTCTCTCCTTCCTTCTTTCTTCCTTTCCTCCCCCTTCTCATTACTGTTTTGTTGTTATCATTATCATTATTGCTATTTATTATTATTATTATTATTATTATTATTATTATTATTATTATTGGAACAACAATAAATTTTATTTTATTTAATTTATTTACACAGAGAAATAATAATAATAATAATATTTCTCTGTGTATCCCTGGCTGTTCTAAAACTTGCTCTGTAGTCCAGGCTGGCTGAGGCTTGATCAAAATAAGACAGGAGGGTGAGTAAGTCTTTCTTGAGACATTTGTGTAGATATAAAAATGTCTAAGGATTTTCCTTTTTGGGTAGAAAGGTTCTTCCCCAGTATTAGCTTCTGTGTTTTGATGTCATATCTCCCCATCCACCATGATGAAATATGGTTTGGAATAGAGCAGAGCCTTGGGGCTGGATGACTGAATCTTTCTCCTGGTTCTATTCCAATGAAAGGGACCGTGCAGTCTCCAGGCAAACATCTGCAATAAAGTCATTCTCAAATGGCCTGAGGGCCAAGGACAGCAATGAGGGCAGGAGAAAAGAGAAACATGTGCAGATGTGTAACATGTGACATGTGACATGTGACATCTGACTGCTTTTAAGATGTACAGAAGATCTTTGGAAATTCTTCAAGTGATTAATGAAGTGGGGATTGGTCTCTTAAAGACTTCAGTTCTGTTGGTAGAGATTTATTTTAATAACAGTTCACAAACTGGTGAGAAGACATTTAAGGTAGTTAAATGTCATAGGCTTCCAGGGTAGATTAAAAATCCCTGTCAAAGCACTTTGCAAAATTTACAGTGTTGTAGAAAGTGGGGGATTGCCATGAAGGTGAGGAATTAAAGTGAGATTTTCTGGAACCTTCTGTTCCGAAAGCCTCCTGTTGAATATCAGCAGTGAGTCCGCCAAGGCCAACTGTAAGCCGGAGTTCACAGGTCACAGGGATACAGGACCACTTTCCCCAGGAACCCTGTGGGAGTTTTACTGCACACATGCCAAGCCTCTGACATTCCTGTTTAGAGGTCAAGGTTAAAATATTCCCAGTCTCTTCTCTTTAAAGGTTCTTGGTCTACAGAGGGTCTCTCTTTCTTCCCACACCTCATATTCTAAGGCATGGCTCAGAGTGAGGGCTGAGCAGATCATACAGCCTCCTGGGAGCTTCCAGCTTTGCCAGGCCCGCGCTACAGCAGGAGGATTACCTTTGCTCATGGATAGTTAGGTAAGGCTTCAGCCTCTGTCACTGTTGGCAGGAGGCAGATGGCATGACAGCTGAGCATGCAGCTATTGAAGGGTCATCTTTACGTTTTAAAGTCAAGACTTTGTTTTCTCTGGTCCAGATCATTGCTTTAGTTGCTACAGAAAAGAAATAGCATCCATAAAATTTTGTTCACAAAATTGGTTCATTAGTATCATGGCATGAAAACCGATTACTTACTGAATAGCTCTCTAGAGCTCGTTTGGGGGTTCTGCTGGGGGAGTGTATGTTCTAGTGTACAATTGGCTCTAAGACAGTGCTTCTCAACCTTCCTAATGCTGAGACCCTTTAATATAGTTCCTCATGACCCCAACCATAAAATTACTTCTGTTGCTCCTTTGTAGCTGTAATTTTGCCACTGTTATGAATCATAATGTCAATATCTGATATGCAGGATATCTGCTATGCAACCCCCACAAAGGGGTCATGACTCACAATTGAGAACCACTGTTTCAAGAGAGGGTTGTCCTCTTGAACCATGGGTCCATCTCTGGAGGGACATACATGGAATGGTGAAGGAGAAAAGGGTCTTCTACTGGCCTTTCTACCAGATTAGCTGAGTCAGTGCTGATAATTGGTGAGGCAACACGTATCAGAACCCCACTGACCTCATCCTATCAAACAGCATCGGAAGTACCCTGGAAGGAGGTCAATACAAGAGCAATATGCCTGTCACTCTTCCAGGTTGTCACACATGAGCTGGGCATGCTCACTGCCCCCAGTGAGCATGTAATAGGCACAGGGATTATTAAAGTGAAGCAGAGATAGCATAAAAATGTCAAATGGCTGCTATAAACCAAGGATTTTATAGAAGACTCCGAAGAAGGCACTGCAAGAGTCCTTCAGATGGGGAGATAGCAATGTGTTTTGCCATAATTACTGATGTGCAAAGGCCTATGGGATATGTCAGTGGAGGGTCTCTCACTTGTTCTAAGGACATAGTGAGGGCATAAGGAGCCCTTGGCTTGTATAGACAGATTTAAAGAGGAAATAGTACGTTGTCGCCATAGCACTCACAGCCTGCGGCTGGAGTGAGCAAGCAGCAGCTTGAGTGGGCCCATCCGCCTTACCATCTATGTTGTAAGTAGTATTTCACTGGGACTCACAAAGACCCACTTGTTGACACATTGTTCGATGGCTGCTTACCAACTACCACAGGGATGATGGTGTATATTTGAGATGTTAGGGCCTAAAATATCAACTCAGTAGAAAATGTTTACCAATTCCTGGTCTTGTGGAAGAGGCAAGTTAATTCTTGTGAGACATGCTTTGAAGAGGATCCATGGGCATCAGTGGTGGTACAGAGACAGCTGTCTGGTTGCCACCCAGGGGTGGGGATGGGATGGGATGGAAGTGTATGCTGTGGGTCTTCCTCTTGTGGACTGGAGTGATGTGACAGAGCACCCTTCCTACATGCTACACCATGTGCCTTAGTGTGATCAATTCTCTCAAAGTCTGCTGATGAACAGAATAAAAAAGGAGTCTCTGGGACACTTAGTTCTGATCAAGATGAGACCAACAGGGACCATGACACTCCAGTGCCTTGAATCTAGCATGCCCACCCCCATCATCACAATCTTGTAGACAAAAGTTTTTTTTTCCAATCTAATAAGGGTTCAGTTCAGCCTCTTCTCTAGCCCACCACACATCAGAGGTAGTGGAAAAGAAAGGTTATTAGGACATAGGGAAAGTAGACCTGTTTACAAATAGTTCTTTGAGGGCAAGTCCAATCTTTGTTGTTGGGATATCAGTTCAGCCCAGGAGCAAACACCAAGTATGAACCAGAAGCTGCAGTCCATTCCTCTCAGCAGACACCACACACAAACCAGCAGCTGTGTCCAGTCCCCTTGGCAGTCACCACACATGAAACAGCGAGGGCAGTTCAATGCAGAAAAAAACTGCAAGGCTTGTCAACTGGCCTGAGGCCACAGAAGTAGCAAGAAGCCACAGGAACCTCATGAGAAGTTCTTTGGTGAGTTTCTTTCTCTGCTGTCACCACAAGTAGAGCTCAGCAACGCAATGTAAGGCGAACCAATACTTGCATGTTGTTAGTGAAGAATAGCAAGGCAGAGCAAAGCAAACCAATGCTTGAGCACCCACTGTATGTGGGCCATATTTATATTTCTTCTTCATGTGTCCTTTCATGTACTTCCTATAGCAAAACATCCTTTCACCTGTGTCTGTTTCAGAAAAACATTCTTCCACATGTCTGCTTCGGCAAAGCATCCTTTCACCGGTGTGCCCCAGCAAAACATCATTTGACATAACCGACTTTCCAAAGAAACCAGAAGTTTCCACTTCACACTCTTCTCATAGAAAAGACTGGAAAATACCAGACAGTGCAGAATTTTATGTTGACTCCCTGACAGTCCTGTTTCCTTTAATACAGCTTTTCTGAAACCACCTTAAAGACAACGGGCTAAAAGACTGTAGCTGGTGGTGGTAAAATGAGCTGGTTCCTGAATCTTACTGCTTCTTTTCGTTCTTTTCTATTATATATTGTTATTATAGGTTGGCTCCTGGAGGGAAGCCTTACATTTCTTTTGCTCAGGCTCTTGAAAGCTACCTCTTTGCTCATCCACCTCCTGAACCTGATACCATGGGCTATGGTCTTGTGCAAGCATGGTGAAGATGCCACTGAACTACAGAGGCTGGCATAGTTAACCATGATTGGAGGTTTGGCAAAGTCTCATAAGCAGAAGTGGATAGGTTGAGGCACTGGTGACAGATGGACTGGGCTGGGGCCTTGGAGAGGAACAATGACTGGCAAGAGGAAGAGGAGGAGCTTGGTGCTGGGCGGGTTCTGTGTGGGATGCTATGGGTCCAACTGAGAGCAGGTGGAAATACAACCAGGAAGGAAACATGGGGTAGAGAGGGAAGCCAGAACTTAGTTTTCCATCAGTGATTTTCCATCAGCTAAGGCCATAGAGACCAAGGGGGCAGGGCAGTACAAAAGATGAAGAGAAAGGAACAGAGCATGAAGCCTCAATGGCTGTTGGCTCTTTTCTTTTTCTTTTTCTTCTCTTTTCTTTTTCTTCTCTTTTCTTTTCTTTCCTTTTCTTTTCTTTTTCTTCTTTTCTTTTCTTTTCTTTTTTTTTCTTTTCTTTTCTTTTCTTTTCTTTTCTTTTCTTTTCTTTTCTTTTCTTTTCTTGTTTGCTTTTCAAGACAGAGTTTCTCTGTGTAGCCCTGGCTGTCCTGGAACTCACTGTAGACCAGACTGGCCTCAAACTCAGAAATCCACCTGCCTCTGCCTCCCAAGTGCTAGGATTAAAGACTTGTGCCACCACTGCCCGTCTTTGATGTTTTCATTAAAGGCTGAGCAGATGAAGAGGAAACCAAGAAAATGAAGAGCTTCATTCATTCTCTCATTCATTCATCCATTCATTCTCTCATTCATTCATTCATTCTCTCATTCATTCATTCATTCATTCATTCACTCACTCAATGATGGAACTAGGAAGTGGACTGATCTCTCCTCCAGAATACTCATTGAGAGATGCCCTCAGGAAAGTGCAGTGCTAGATAGAGCCTCAAGGAGACTGGGACTTAGGAAGAACAGAGTCTGCTAGTATGCTAGTCTGTTGGATGCAGAGAGGCAGAGGAGGAAGAGGAGGAGGAGGAGGAGGAGGAGGAGGAGGAGGAGGAGGAGGAGGTATGGAGAAAAAGGAGGGGTCAGAGGGACAAAGTGCAGAGGTGCAAAGGAATAGTTTGTCTGATTCAGAGTACAGCATTCTTCCAGACAGCACAGTGAGCTCCAGCCTCATCAGGGCTTCCCTCTGTTGCCATAGCAACCTCTGGGTATCATTCTGTTGCATAGTCTTGAAACTGTGAGGAAGTTGCTTTATATCAAGTTACCTACTGATTAGGTTTGTGATTTTCATATTTCTTAAAGCATTCTAGATAGACTTTCTCTTCCAGTAGTTCAGTTTTCAAATTCTTCATCATCGGGATCCTGAAGTGTGCGTGCGCACACACACACACACACACACACACACACACACACGGGGGGGGGATTTAAAATGAAAATATCATATCATGTGGTAGAAGACTGCCCATTATGAAAAAGATATCTTGAGAATGGAATGGAGGTAGAAAACACAAGCTGGTCATCCCGCCCCCTCTTTTTCTCTCAGTCTTGCTGATAAACACAGTACAGTTCTGTATACTTGTGCATTAATGGTTTTGCATACTTTTTTATTGGAATGTTTGTGTCTAAACAGTCCAATAAATTGTGTCTAAATCTTAACATTTCAAAGT
The DNA here is from genome assembly GCF_947179515.1 of Apodemus sylvaticus. Lineage (NCBI taxonomy): Eukaryota > Metazoa > Chordata > Mammalia > Rodentia > Muridae > Apodemus > Apodemus sylvaticus. Next base: position 120,672,604 of record NC_067477.1, read on the forward strand.
CAGATGTTGATAGGATTTAATAGCCCTTTCCTCTTCTGTCTTCAAATGCAAGTAATTTTAAAATATTGTCCAAGTATCTTATAAACTCCATTGTTAATGTAGACCCAATTGTGAGTGAGATCAAATCATATTCACTTTTGACTCATACTGTTTAACCACCATGTTGAATGTTCGAGTAAATTCTCCAAATGTGGGCTGACAGAACAGTCTTTTCTATGGTAGGAAGTTATTCTGACCTTAGCTGGACTCTCTTTTCTCTCTATGTGTTTAATTCTCAGTTTTATTATGTCAGTATGTAAAAATGCAATAGTTATACAAGGAAGCAGACAGGAAGTTGGCTTCTTTTTTTCCTGTTGGAAAAACTCACTTGCTTTATGCATTCTTCCATTGTGTTGCTAAACTTAATACACTTCTTTTTAAGTGTGTTTCTCACATAACAAATACAGCTTAGTTTTAAAGTATTAACTTTTTTTATTTACTCACTTTACATCTCACTCATTGCCCCCCTCCCTGTCACTCCTCCCATAATCCTTCTCCCTTACTCCCTTCCCTTCTCCTCTGAGCAGGTGGGTGGTTCCATGGGTATCCCACCCCCTACCCTGGCACATCAAGTCTCTGCAAGTGTAGGTACATCCTTCCCACTGAGGCCAAACAGGCAGTCCAGCTAGAAGAACATATCCTATGGACAGGCAATAGCTTTTGGGCTAGCCCTCAAAGACCAAGATGCACATCTGCTACATATATGTGTGGAGGCCTAGGTCCAGTCTGTGTATGCTCTTTGGTTGATGGTTCAGTCTCTGAGAGTCCCAAGGGTCCAAGTTAGTTGGCACTGTTCATCTTCCTGTGGAGTTCCTATCCTCTTCTGGGACTTCAATCCTTCCCCCTATTCTTCCACAATTTTCATCCACTGTTTGGCTGTGGGTGTCTGCATCCCTTTGAGTCAGCTGCTGGGCAGAGTCTCACAGGAGATGGCCATGTTAGACTCCTGTCTGCAAGCATAACAGAGTGTCATTAATACTGTCAGGGATTGGTTTGCCCATGGGTTGGGCCTCAAGTTGTGCCAGTTATTGGTTGGCCATTCCCTCAGTCTCTGCTCCATCCATGGTGTCTGCATTTCTTGTAGAGAGGATAAAGTTTGGGTTAAAAGTTTTGTGGGTGGATTGATGTCCCTATTGCTCTACTAGGTGTTCCTGCCTGGCAATAGGAGCCTCTTCAGGCTCCATATCCTAATGCTGTGCATCACAGCTAAGGGTTTTATTAGCAAACATGACTTGTTTTTGTTTTTGTGGCCACTGATAAGCCATATTGTATTTGGTTTTACCTCTTTATTATACATCTAATTGTCTTGTCATTCCCCCCCCCCTAACTTTTTTATATTAAATCTTTCTGTGTATAGGTGTTTTGCTTCTATGTATGTCTGTGCACCATGTGTGCTCCGGGTATCCAGTGAAGACAGAACAGGGCATCAGATCCCCAGGAACTGGAGATGCTTTTGGGCTTCCATCTGGGTTCTAGGAATTGAACCAGGGTTATCTAGAAGAATAGCCAGTGCTCTTAACCTATGAGATATCTCTACAATCCCTTCACTAATACTTTTAATTGTAAAAGTTATTTCCTATCTACTAACACTTAGTGTATTTTTCCAGTTATAAGCTGTTTTATTTTTACTAAAATTACTCTGTATAATATATTCAAGAGGGTATAGGATGCTTGTGTGTGCATACATATGTTTATAACAACAATTTAAGAAACAGAAAATGGGCCGGGCAGTGGTGGCACACGCCTGTAATCCCAGCACTCTGGGAGGCAAATGCAGGTGGATTTCTGAGTTCGAAGCCAGCCTTGTCTACAGAGTGAGTTCCAGGACAGCCAGGGCTATACAAAGAAACCATGTCTCAAAAAAACCAAATCCAAAAAACCAAAAAAAAAAAAAAAAAAAAAAAAAAAAAAAAAAAAAAAAAAAGAAAGAAAGAAAGAAAGAAAGAAAGAAAAAAAAAAAAGAAAAAGAAAAAGAAAGAAACAGAAAATGGGGGCAGGATATGGTGGCTTAAGATCCCAGCATTCCAGAAGCTGAGGCAGAAGGAATGCCACAAGTTCAAAGTCACCCTGGTCAACATCACCTTGGTGATTTCCTAGACAATCTCCAGTATAGTGTGAGATTCTGTATCACAAACAAACAAACATAGTGTGGGACCCTAAGACTTTTTCCAGTCCTACACCTTCCTTACAGCTTCCACCTCCCGCCTGGGGTCAAGGCGAGGCAAAGTTCCATTCTCCACCCTCAGGAACATTCTTGAGTAAAAAATTCTCAGAATGTACTGACTGATAGTCACCAGACCCTCTGGAAAATCCCAGGAAGAGTTCAAAAGCATGTCATGCTTGCTAGCCAATAGATTTAAGGGTCAATATGCTTAGCCAATAAGTTTGAACTGTAACCTTGCTGTTGTAACCTGTGCCCCTAAAAAGTATAAAACCTGCTTGTAATAGCCATTGAGGATGCCAGCTTCTAGTCACTTGCCTTGAGGGACTAATTGAAAGTTGACCCCAATGCACTGGAAAATAAACCTCTTGCTTTTGCATCGATCTGCGTCTCTGGTGTCTTACTTGGGGGAAGTCTCAAAGTAAGTATCACTGAGTGAGGTTAATGGTGGGGTGTCTTACATTTGGGGGCTCCTCCAGGATTTGAGGAGACCCCCCCACTCCAGTGACCACCAACTAGGCTGATTAGAGGAAAAGACTGAGCTCAGCAACAGGCACCTACTTGTGTTTGTCTGTGTTTGTCTCTGTCTTTTGCTTTCACTTTTGGCTCTCCAGCACAGTGTCAGCTGGAAAGCCTCTGGTCTGGTGTGGTCAATTGCAGCAGGCACATGTGCCTTAATGCCATGTCTGTGGGAGTTGAGAGGACTCTGCTCCTTTTGGAAACAGCAAGACATAGTACTGGTAGGAGCCGACCAAGTCTTGCTATAACCTGGTTTCTGTGTCTGTGGCCGGAGTGAGCTGTGTGTTGATTCTCTTTTTCTGTGCTCTTGGACTTGGACTGTCATTATTTTTGGCTGTGTTCTCGGACTTGGACTGATGTTATTTTTGGACATGGGACAGACTAAATCTACCCCGCTAAACATCCTAGTTCACCACTGGAGAGAAGTTAGGGAAAGAGGAGAAACCTTGTTGGTATAGTAAAGAAGGGTAAGTTAGTCACTCTCTGCTCCTTCGAATGGCCCACCTTCAGGGTAGGGTGGCTACCCACAGGGACCTTCAACTTTCAGATGATCAAAGCCGTAGAGAAAAGAGTCTTTAGGCTATTGTCCCTTTGCACTCAGAACAAGTGCCCTATTTAGTTACCTGGAAGAATCCAGTGGAGGACCCCCTCCCCCCATGGATAAAAGGTTTTTTGTCTTTGAGACTCTTGAAGGTCTTGGCCATGAAGGAGAAGAACCCTGTAGAGACCAGCGAGTCTGTAAAGACCATCCTCCAGGACTCTTCCACATCGAATCTGCTGCTGATGGGTCCTCCACCCCTTTACCCCCTACCATGGTCCCGATTCCCACAGCCCCTCCTCAAGGATTGATCCCTCCTCAGAGATCTCCCTTGAGCCCTTGCTCAAGGTCCCTTTATCCTCTTCCTGCTCCAGCAAGTGGGGAGAGTGGGGAGGGACCCTCGAAACTGGGACTGGCCATGGGGACTCAGGAAAAATGCTACTTCACCCAATACAACAGTGGCCCTACCCCTTTGAGCCTATGGGCCCATGGATGAGGATGGTAATTAGGCCATGCAATACTGGCCCTTCTCTTTGGTCGACTTGTACAACTGGAAGGCTCAACATACTCCCCTCTTTCAGATAACCCCAAGGGGCTGATTAATCTTATTGAGACTGTTTTATTTACTCATCAGCCCACCTGATATCCAACAACTCATGAGAGTGCTCTTCATGACCAAAGAGCAAGAGAGGATAATACAGGAAACCAGAAAGAATGTCCACTCAGACATGGGGGCACCATTGATTGACCAGGGTGTCATCGACAGTGGACTTCTCCTGACTAGATGTAACTGGGACTTTAATATTGCAGAAGGTAAGGGCACCTAAAGGTCTACCACCAGGCTCCATTAGAAGGCCTCAAGGGGCCGCATGATGACCCACCAATTTGACCAAGGTATATGAGGTTAAGCAGGGACCAGACAAATTGCCCAGTCTTTCTAGAGCAACTCATGGAGGCATTCCATCAGTATACACCCTATGATCCCAGCAGCAAGGAGCACAAAGCTACTGTGACTATGGCTTTTATAGACCAGGCTAGTAGAAATATCAGAAAAAAGCATCAGAGGCTAGAGGGACTACAGGATAAATTGTTGAGGGATTTAGTGTAGGTTGATGAGAAAGTCTATCATAACAGAGAGACAGAGGAGGAGAAGGAGCAAAGAAAGGGAAAGAAAGAGGATGAAAGGGAGGTGAAAAAAGGAAAATCGACAGGAAAGGATTTTACAGAGAATCTTGGCTCAGTAATTAGGGAAAGCAGAGAAGAGAGACTTCAACCAAAGAGAGACAGAAAAACCCTTGAAAAAAGTCCAGTGTGCATATTGCAAGGAAAGGGGCCACTGGGCTTGAGAGAGCCCCAACAAACAGAATCTGGGGGCAGGAAATCCCAGGTCTTGGGGAAAGCACTCCAAAAAAACAGCAAAGGTGTTAACCCTGGGTAAAGACAGTGATTAGGGGAGACAGGGTTTGAACCCCCTTCCTGAACCCAGGGTGATTCTGAGAGCAGAGGGGAAACCCACTCAATTCTTGGTGGACACAGAGCCTCAACACTCAGTCCTTCTCCAAGCCAATGGTCCCATTTCCAAGAAAAAAATCTTGGGTCCAAGGATTCACTAGCACTAAAATATATTCATGGACTACCCCCAAAAAACAGTGGACCTATTGCCCACCGTCCTGTGGTGCACAGCACAAATGTCCTTTGGGATGAACTTTTACCCCCTGGCACATTGGGGCAGAAAGAGAAGCTAATTGCCCTCACCAAAGCCTTGGAACTGGGGGCCTGCAAGAAAATTAACATTTACATGGATAGCAGGTATATACCTCCACGGGGCTATATACCAAGAGAGAGGTCTGCTCACATCAGAGGGAAAAGAAATAAAAAACAAGCAGGAAATCTTGAATCTCTTGGATGCCCTGATGAAGCCAGCAATTGTCTTATTAATTGCCCAGGACATCAGAAGGGAAGAGACTCAGTGGTCCAAGGCCATAACCAGGCAGATCAAGTGACTTTAGAAGTGGCTATGCAGGAGCAGGAGCTATGGGCCAGTAAGAGACCCCCTGCTGGGGAATAGGACTGGACTAAAGGATGGCCTCACCTAAAATATATGGAAGAAGAAAGAACTCAGATTGCTAGCTCTACCAACTATTACCTAGAGCAGGAAGGGCAATGGTGCACACAAGAAGGAAAAACTATACTCCCCAGAAAGCAAGCAAAAGACTTACTAGGCCAAATGCACAGATGAACTCATTTAGGGGATAAAAACTGGTCCAAGCAGTTAAGGGATCTAAAGTATATACAATGGACCTCAGGTTTGGGGCCACAGAGATAGTAGAACAGTACAAGGTATGCCAGCAAGTGAATGCTTATGCGGCCAAGAGTAAACAGGGCAAAAGACCTAGAGAGGAATGGTCTGGAGTATATTGGGAGGTTGATTTTACAGAAGATGAGCCAGGAAAATATGGTTACAAATACCTTCTAGTGTTTGTGGATACTTTCTCTGTAATTGGATTGGACAGTGGTCCTGCTTTTGTCTCTAAGGTATGTTAGGGATTGGCAGAGATATTGGGGACTAATTCAAAGCTCAGAATCATCCCCAGAGCTCAGGGCAGGTAGAGAGAATGAACAGAACCCTAAAAGAGACCTTAAATAAATTGTCCTTGGAGACTGGTGCTGACTGGATGGCAATCCTTCCTCTGGTCCTGTTCCGAGCCTGGAACACCCCCTACCATTTTAATCTGATCCCTTTTGAGATCCTGTATGGGACCCTGCTCTTGATCTCCTACCCTCCAGAGTGACTCTTCGGTCTGTCAAGGGTCTTATGGCTTGGTTGCAAGCTTTCCAGATCAGCCACCAGGAACTGTAGCCTAAACTCAGGGCCCTGTATAACACAGGTACCGCAGAGGTTCCACACGAGTACCAAGTTAGAGACTGGGTATATGTTAAGAGGCATCGTGCTAAAAGCTTGGAAGCCAAGTGGAAGTGGCCATTCTTGGTGTTATTGATCACCCTGACTGCAGTTAAAGTGGATGACGATCTGCCTGGGTTCACATAACTCACGTCAGACAAGCACCTGATGCCAACATGATAGCAGCCAGACACCTAAGCAACCCCCTCAAGCTCCAGATCTCCTGCCCTTCTGCAAGGCTAGAGAAACCATGAGATGGCTATAGTGTATCTTCCTTCCCATGCTGAGCCTCAGCACCACCTACAACCTGACCAAAGTAGCTTGGCAAGTACTCTCAGCCACTGGGGATGCAGCTTGGTCCACTACAGAGGAACACTCACCTTATACCTGGTGGCTGGACCTTGTCATTGATCTCTGTAAGTTAGCAGCAGGCTTTGACTCCTGGGATATCCCCACCCTAGTGACACAGGGTGAGGGATTACCCGAATGTGGGGGTCAAGGGACTTGTGAATCTAAACTGTGTCCCAGAAGTGACCATGGAGGGTGTGGCTTAGGGTGTAGACACCCGAAGTTGAGAAGTGACCTATGAGGAAACCCCCATGTGTGGCCCTGAGATGGGAGAAGCTGGCCCATCAGTGGGGGTGAGGGGGGGGCAACCACTTTTTCTGTGCTGCCTGGGGGTGTGCAACATCAATATCAGAGGCCCATACTGGAGACCATTCTGGGGGTAGTTAAGGATTCATTGGCCAAAGTGAGAAAAGGGCTAGCCAAGTGAAAGAGAGAAAGAACAGACAGGGCTGGTTCGAGTCTTGGTTTAACTCCTCCCTTGGTAAACCACCCTCATATCCACCTTTTAGGACTTCCTAATTATTCTCCTGGAATTGTTGACATTTGGACCCTGCATATTGAACAAGCTTATAACCTTCATAAAAGAGAGAATAGGAGCAGTACAACAGATGGTCCTGCGCCAACAATATGAGACCCTGAGGACAGTGCCTAAAGAATATGAGTTAGTTACCCAAGACCCCTGAGTGTAGCTCCAGGATTGGAGCTTGTACAAGAAATAGGGAGAATAAAAGACACTGTATTGGGAAATATTAAAAAGGCACCATCCTACGCTAATGCCAACTATTCTCTGGCCCCAGTGACCTCGCTGCCTCCATGGCTAGCCCCAGTACAGCAGCTGCCCATCTCGCAGTTCTCTTGCTGCAGATTCTGCTCACATTCCCAGCCCCAGTAAAATCAAACTCTAGAGGCTTGTAATTTATCAGACAGATTTATATTAGTAAATTCTCAACATACAAAATGCCTGCACAGTGAACTCAAAACTCAATTGAAGTAAACATAAGCTACATAGCTAGATGGGGCAAATGCACAGCACCTAATATTTAATCATCTATCTAAGAAATCCCCAATACTTATGGCTCCCAGGACTATGTGGTTCTGGCTCCTCTTCCTCTCCTATAGGTTCCATCTTATCTCTTCCTCTCCTTCCCTTCCTCTCCTCCCTCTGTCCCTCTCTCCTTGTCTCTAAAATTTCTCAGCCTGCTTTCCTTTCCACTATCCAATCACAGGCTTATTGTTGTATTAATATTTAAATTAATTGTGGAAAAATTCTGCTACAGGACCCTATGGGCTTTTCCAGTCCCCCACCCTCCTTATAGCTTCCACCTCCCACCTGGGGTCAAGGCTAGGCAAAGTTCCATTCTCCACCCACAGGAACATTCTTGAGTAAAAAAATCTCAGACTGTACTGACTGATAGTCACCTGACCCTCTGGAAAGTCCCAGGTAGAGTTCAAATGCATGTCATGCTTGCTAGCCAATAGATTTAAAGGTCAATATGCTTAGCCAATAAGTTTGAACTGTAACCTTGCTGTTGTAACCTGTGTCCCTAAAAAGTATACAAACTGCTTGTAATAGCCATTGAGGATTTCAACTTCTAGTCACTCACCTTGAGAGACTAATTGAAGGTTGTCCCCAACACACCAGAAAATAAACCTCTTGCTTTTGCATCGATCAGTATCTCTGGTGTCTCACTCAGGGGCTACTCTAAGTATCACTGACCAAGAGTCTTACAATACAAGAAGGAAGGAAGTCTATTACAGCCTCTGCTTCAGAAGCCCAGATCTTCTACCTCTGGTTTTTATGACTATGCAGATTATATGTAATTATCAGCATTGATGTTTATTTTGATTTATTAATGCAGTTACCATTTTCTTTGATTACATAATTACCTTCTTAGTAAGGTAGAAGGAAGAATTATCTTCCTTCTGAATGACTTTCTTCTTCTCCTCCTCTTCCTCCTTCTTTTGATTTTTCAAGGCAAGGTTTCTGTGCATAGAACAAGCTGTCCCGGAACTCATTCTATAGATCAGATTGGCCTTGAACTCAGAAATCTGCCTGCCTCTGCCTCCCAAGTGCTGGGATTAAAGGAGTATGCTGCTACTGCCCAGCTCTTTATTTCTTTTAATCTCTGTCTGTGTGTGTTTGTGTGTGCATGCACATGCTCTGTCTCCTGTGTGGGTGTGTGTGTGCTGGCACATGGAGGCCAGAAGTCAACATGATGTCTTGTCCTCTAATTTTAGCATCCTAAGATGCTAATTTTAGAGACAGTGTGTTGCATTGAACTTGGTGCTCCTTAACTCATCTACACAGGCTGGACAGCAAGCTCAGGGGATCCTCCTGTCTCTGACCCACTGCTCCCTATTCAGTGGGCTAGGGTTACTGACATGGACATCCATGCCCAGCTTTTATGTGGGTGTTTCTACCCTAGCTCAGGTCCTCGGGCTTGTGTGGCAGGCACATTTTCAGTAACTGTCCCCCCAACTCCAACTGTCCTTACTTCTGAAGATATTCAGGTCTTGTCTCCATTGGAACTGCCAGGCCAAGTGCTTTATGCTGAAGTCATCTTCCTAAGGGCCCTTTCTGCTTGCTTTGGTTTGTCTCTTGAATTCCTGATTCTGCACTCTTTAAGTGCTGGGGTTATAGGTGTGCACCACACCTGGCTTCTTGCAATGTTTTGGAGGTGAATTATCCTGGCTTGCTCAGTTGCACACAATCCATTTCATCCTCATTCTTGAGGGTCAAGTGCTTTTCTTACATAATTATTTACCCCTCATCTGCTTTTACCAGCATCCTGAAGACATTTTTAGCCCTTCTACTTCTCCTATTATTGGCCAAAAGTCAGAAATCGAGCAGATAACTTTTTTTTCTCAGTTTTTAAGCTATTGTATTTGTCTTTAGTATTCTGCTCTTTCCCTGGAATGAGTGTGGATGTGAATATATTTTGAAATTTTCTAGGATCCATAAAAATTTGGGAGGGCTCAGTGGGTAAAGATGTTTGCCTCAAGGCAAATGGCCTGAGTTTGATTCCCAGACCCACATGGTGGATGGGGTAACTAACTCTCATGGGGGAAAACCTCTGCATGAGTGTTCTGACCTGACCATGTACACACCCACATACGTGCACACATAATTTCAATACCTAAAGCTTCCCATGCTCGATTCTGACATTGATACCTCTTTCTGCGAGTGGTCTTGTGTGTGTGTGTGTGTGTGTGTGTGTTTATCACAAGCTCACTTTTTTTTTTCTGGTGAGAATTGTGTGGTGCTTCGGTTTAAGAGAATAGCCCTTCTATTTTCATTAATGCCTGATTATTATGGTTTGGCTTAAAATTCTTTCAGAACAGATATGTGGAATGAATTTGGCATATTACCTCTGCTTTTGCTGGTGGTGGGGAGGGTGTACAGACGTTTTCTGCTTCCAACTGACATTAAGGTTGAGACACAACCTTTTCCTTGCTGGCTTTCTTTGCTTAGCAAATATTTTCTGCTTTACTCTTTACTGGGCATGTGGGCCTTTGGGGACTCATTCCAGAGCTCTGTGCCGACTGTATTGCCTTGTTGCAAAGCTCCCCTGTGCCCCCTCCTCAGGTGCTCTTAAAACTGCAAGGTCTAGTTTACAGAATATCAGCGAATGCCCTGAGGGTCTCCTGCCTGCTTGGGTGAGTTTCACCAGCAGTTTTGGCTTCTACTCATTTTTTTTTTTTACCTCTGAGGATTAAGATAACTTTATTTCCTGGCTAATCCACTACTCATTTTGTTTACTGTTTTAAAGGAGCTTTTTAGGGAAAGGTTGCCAGGATACAGTGTCACACTGCTTGAGATAACGCATGAAGATGTGCAACCTGGAATATGGGAATGGGTGGATTTGTATGATACTCTCCCACAGCTCCAAGATGAGATGTTTGCTTATGTCTGACTTTTGAATTGTGTCTGGAGACATTTCAAACCAAATCCTGCCACTTAACTACTGGCTGGGGTGACAGTAGCCAAACCTTCTCTGCCAAGACCGCCAAGAGCAAAGGACAGGTATTTGCAGGGTATATGTAAATATTTTTACCAATATATAAGAAAGGAACTTCCATAATGGGCATGCTCGTGTTTCAGTAAAACGTTATTTACAATATGACAGAATGGGATGAATTTACAACACAGGATTGGATGTGGCTTTTGGACTTTATGCTATTATTACCAGTGACACTTATAGGAAGTTGTGAACATTAAGCTAGCAAATTGGTTATATGCTAATGCTTGCCACCACAATGCCTTGGGAAATGAGGAAGATGGCTTTGAACTAGTTTCCTGACTTTTTAACATAAGGATGCCTGGTACTTCACAATGTTCACATGTGTCCATTGTTGTCTCCTCTGCCATTACTGATGGTTCATAACAGAAAGGTGGAAAGGTGAGGTAGGTAGTACAGTAACAGACGCACCTCACCTTATGTTTCTGTCCTCTATTAGGGAGAGTATCTGCAGTTTAACTTTGCAGTCTCTCCCTGAAGAGAAGAACTCAACAGACTCCTCTCTTTGGCATATTTGATTACAACCCCCCTAGAGAAAGATCTGCCCCCTCCCCGCCCCCCAGGAATAGCTTTCTCTCACTGGAAGAACTGAGGCAGTAAATCTGTAGAGGCATACCCAAACCATTCATGATCACAAAGAAATCGTTCAGTGCACTGAACCAGAAAGCGATAAACTCAAACTGCAGCCCCTCCAGACCTCTTAAGATACCTAAGGCTGAATTTATCTGTTTCTAACAGCTTCCAGCTGAGAAGCCCTTCCCAGGACAGCACTGAGTAACCTCCAACATGTTCCCTTTAGAAAGGGGGAACTCAAGAGTTTAAGTTCCACCTGCCCATCCTAGGTGCTCAGGGCCCAATTTCTCTCCCAGGCTTAGCAAAGAGACCAGAGAGCCCAGGTTATCTGATGCCAAAGCTTGTGCACTTTCCTGTGCTGTGGACTGACTGTATTCATTCATATTCTTCAGCTGCTTGCACGCATGCTCCTGTGGAGTTTCCTAGCAATTAGCTGTAATTCTTCCCTGGGACTTTCAAAGACACTTTTCTGAAATTTTAGAGAAAAGCCTTGGATCCTATCCAAGCAAAAATGTCACAGTCTTTTCTTCATTTACAGTTTAAAAACAAAGTCCTCAAAAAATGGTTACTGAATCTCAGGCACACATCTCCAGGCCTATATAGGGAGGCCATGTCTCAAAAAAATATTAAAAAAAAAAAAAAAAGAAAGAAAGAAAGAAAAGAAAAGTCAAGCAAACAAAACAAAAAATCAAGCTCAGTAGATGAATTTATGAGTTCATTTGCAGTATGGCCACGGTAAAAAACAAACAAACAATCAAACAAACAAGGACTGAATGAAGCATTGAATAAATGAAGGAGTCAATGAATTAATCACCTTTTGGTTTTTGAAAATGGCTGGCTGGCTGTTTTCTAATTGCTGGACTACCTGCTGCTATTGCGCAGGCAAAAGGCTGGAGACTTTGCTTGTTTAAAACACCCATTGTTCCCCCATGAACTGGTTACTTTGTGACCGTGGAACTAAGACACACCCGGCCTCTGCCTCTACACGGACTCCAGGGATGAAGCCTGTCAATCACTGTGGGTGCGGCAGCTTCACTTGGGGCTTTGGCCAGTTCCTCACTCGGAGATGAGAAAGCGCCAGGGAATAGAGGATGGCTGCATTGTTTCTAGAAGGAATGAAGAGCACCGCGGCGCGGGCGGCGGGTGGGAAAGGGTTAAGTGTGGAGCCGTAGGCAGCTGGCACGTGTAACCCGATCCTGCTTAGCAGCAGCTTTTAAACCAAAGTTTTAAAACCAGGAAACCTGGAGGACTCCAGACACCGGGCTGGTTTTACTGGTCTCCGCTCTCTGTTTAGAAAGCCAGGCTTTTCCTCCGGAGCTGGTGTGTGTTTGGGGGTCTGAGTTACTTCTGTGCACGCCTCAGTTCACGCGCGTTATTGTGGCTTTTACTAGTTTCATTCGCAGAGACCGTCCTGGTCTCCACTAATAGGGCAAAGCAAGAAAGTAACAAAAAGGATGTTATAAAATCGATGAGTGTCTGAATGAGGGAGTTCAGTCCGAGGAAGAGTGTTCAGAGCCAAACTCAATCAGATATTTTCTACAGAACTTGTCAAACCTCGTTTCAAGCTCAGAGTTAGGGAATTTTCTCCACCTTACAGAGAGCCACTGCTTGCTTTACCAGAAACAACTTTTGAGGAATGAGGTGGGCTTGGTAGGGCCCTGAGTGGAGACAGTGAGTGACAGACCTATCGGTGTCCTTCCTAGCCAGACCTCAGCTGTTGATACCTGTGACTGTGCTTTAATTCTCCATGGAACCAAGAATGTAAAAATAAAGTTGTCATCGGCAGGAAGTGTTCTTAAAGTGCATATGACATGTCCAGGGTCGGGCTGAGAGAAAAGAAAGGGAAGATTAGTAGCTCAAAGGCACTAAGCTGCTTCCTGAAGGAAGCGGGCTGGAGGGTGGAGGGAGGTAAGGGCATCAGAGAATGATGGAAGGGGGAACTTTAGAGGCAGGAGCCTGGACCTCGTGTTTCTAGTGACTACCGGAGGAGTACCAGGGTCTGGGTTTTCTTTCAAAGAGACAATTAATGGGAAAATGTAGTTGCGACAGATGAGGAGTAGACCAAAATTAGTCTGAAAAAGTATGGGTCTTCGCAATGCAGCAGCGTTGGAATTGGTGTGGATTCATGGTGGCTACCTTTTTTTTTCTGACTGCTTTCTCCCTCTATATAACGCCTTCGTCCGTCTGATAAGAAACAAAGAATATGTTTTGAAGAAAACTTATCCAGTGTTCAGTGTGTGTTTGTGCTCATGTGTGTGCAGGGATGCATGCACACATGTGTAGGTTGCTGGAGGAAAACCCTGAATATCATTCCTCAGGTCCTGTCCATCTTTTCCTCCTCTTTCTTCTTTTTCTTCATTTTTTGGCTTGAAGATTGCCATCTCAGCTTGCTGGCCAGCTAGCAACAGACATCTGCATGTCTCCATCTTCCCTCCCAGTGCCCGGATTCCAGATGCTTGCTCTGCTGGCTGCATCTGAAATTGTTCCTTCTCCCACAACTCAGGTCTTCTGTCCCACCCTCCAGCGCTAAATTTAAGTGGCATCACACTCCACGGCTATTGTATGAAGTTATACAGGCAATTCCAACTACTAATGACTTAAGATTTCTGTAAGGAAGCCATCAACAGCCTGGGGAGCACCGAGGTGGAATTGAGGGAGAAATTCCCTTTTAAAACTGGCCACCATTTACACATGACTGTATCTGATTATAGAGAATGTTATTACCCACCTGGCGCTTAACCAATCTTGCAGCTGTCTGAGCGTCTTTGAATTTTAATTTAATCAGAGAAACAAGGAAAATCCCATGCACTCTATGAAAGGACACAGAAGCATTTAAAACAGATTCTAAAATGGAATAAAAACAAATTGGAGGACTTCTTGTGATCAAAAGACAAGTGTTTTGTGGATATCTTTGTTGAAATGAATCTCAGTTTGGGGTATATCCAAACTGATTTTTTCCCCTTGATACAGGAACAACCACTTCAAAAATTATTTATTTGTGTGTGTGTGTGTGCCCATATGGACACAGAGATGTTAACATGTCACAGAATGTTCACACATTCAAGAACAACTTGTGGGGGTCAGTTCTCTCTTTCACCATTTTGAGGATGGAACTCAGGTCCTCGGGCTTGGTGGCAAGGGCCTTCACCTGCTGGGCCATCATCTCAGTGGCCTGAAATTTCCTTTTTACCTGACAAAGCCGGGTGGATGGTATTAATGAAAGGTGTAGGTAAATAGCATGGGATGTTATTTAATTATATAGCCTCCTATCTAATGCTCAAGAGTTCCAAGTAAGAAGAAATGGTAAGGACCATGTTATAACAATAGGTGTGGGTAGCAACTTCCTAAAGAGAGCACCATTCATCCAACAATTAAGACCAATAATTGTAAAATGGGACCTCAGTGAATCTACAAAACCTTCCACACAGCAAGTAAGTTTTTAATTGAGTCAAGAGAAGGTCTATAGACTGAGAGAAATCCTTCATCAGTTATACAGCCTAGAGAGGATTAATATCTAGAATACTCAGAGAACTAAAAAACAAAAACAAAAACAAAAAACAAAGCATCAAGGCAACAAAGACCTCAATAAAAATGAGCTGTAGATCTGACCAGAGGAAATGCAAACTTCAGGTCAACATTTTAAAAAAAGTGTTCAACATTAGCCATCAGAGAAATTCTATTTAAAACCACGTGGAGATAGAATGTCACCCAGTCAGAAGAGCTGTCATCAAGACATCAAACAAAACAAACCAAAACAAAAAAACAAAACCAAAGAGCAGAAACCAAACGAACAAAAACCTCAACACAGCATCAATGACTTCTGTCAAGGATGAAGAGAAAGGAGAACCTTTATTCACTGTTGTTGGGAGTGAAAACTCCAGTGGTTACTATGGAAACTAGTACAGTGTTTCCTCCAAAGACTGGAAATAGAGCTAATATGAACCATCTGTACCACTTCTGATCATCTACCCCAAAGACTCTCCATCACACTACAGAGACACGTGCTTCTTATGCATGGTCATTGCTGCCCTAGTCACAGTTGCTAGGAACTGGAATCAACCTAGATGTCCATCAACTGATGAGTGGACAAACATAGGACATATATACAGTGTAATTTTACTCAGCTGTAAAGAGAAACAACTACGAAAGAGTTCACCAACTATGAAGGTGAATGGAGAGATAGAAAAACAATCATTCTGAGTGAAATAACCCAGATCTAGAAAGACAAATGCCTCATATTCTCCACTGGTGGATTCTAGATTCAAACTTCTGGTTTGGTATGTTTAATTTGAAGTAACTTCAGAAGTGAGGAAACTAGAAAGAAGCCATGGGGTAGTATCCCTTGAAGGAGGTAGGGATGGTAGAACGTAGGTTATATGGAAATAAAGAAGTGAAATCCTGGAGGTAGAAAGGTTTAAGTAGGGAGGTAGGGAAGAAGAGATGGGAGGAGAGTTAACAAAAAGATGTGTGAACAAGATATATAGAAATACTATATCAATTTTATATATCAATTTTAAAACCATAATTTGAAGAAATGTTTATTAGAACAACACCTGGTAAGACTGGACAAGATCGTGTATAGAAGTTATGGATTATTAAATGAAATCCCCAGTGCCAAATGTGGGCTACCTCTTTTTAAAGCAGGATGGCCCTAGATTTCCTCCAAGACAATATAGGATCTTGCTATTTCTCTTGGTTGCTTATATGAACTAGAAAACAAGACCCTAACTCTGAAGATATCACACATGCTGATTACAAGATATAGAGAAACGGAACTCAAGCTAAACGGAAGCTGTGTAGCTTTCATAGTGTCAGAATGTGCTATGTGGCCTGCAGGGTGGGGTGGGGTGGGGTGGGGAGATAAGGCTCTGATAACCATTCCTTGCTCTAAACTTAAAAAATTAAAGTACCAACACGCCAGACAAGATGTGTCTACCTGTGTGCTAGTGGCATGACTGTTAAAGTAGCCAACCACTTTATGACTGGACTTGAGGATTGTATTCCTCCACAAGAAGGAATACATTTCTGATACAGTAAGTTCTGATTGAAAAACCAAACAGCAATAACAACAAAACCCCAAACAACAACAACAAAACTAACCAACTAGTCAACCAACAAGAACATAACTTAGTGCCTGAGAAAGTAATAGGTTGTAAGAAAGCGCCTAATAATGTATTTAGTTAAAAAAAAACTGAACGCGCAAAACTACTTGTAATTCGTTATATTTATGCACAGAGGCAATGATACTCTTAGCGGTAACCAGAGAAACCTCTCTTTGAAGTAAAAAGCTACCGTGTCCTGAGTGGATTGGGTATGGAAGCCTGACTGTGGCAAGGGGATGAAGAAAACTCAGACACGCAGACATGAGCATAGAAATGCTGGGTAAGGTAGACTATGTGTATTCTGATAGAGTCCACCAATTATGTAGAAACTGGGAACCACACCAAGATTTTAAGTACAGCACAGGTGGAAAGGTTAGGTAGTCTCTGTAGACTATCCCAGTCTGTAAACATTCAGGAGGAAGCTACAGTCTGTAGTTTTTGCACACACCTGGCACCCCACATTGGTAAATATTAAAAAGTGGCAGGAGCCCAGCACCATGGAGAGATGGTGGGCTTGATTTTTTTAATATTTACCGCAACACACACCAGCCAATCATTCCTAAATAGTTTTACATGGACCCCATAAGGCTTTGCCAATTTCCCATGGTCTGAGGCATTATTGGCCTTTGACATGGCTGTACCCATATCAAACAGTACACATCCATGTAGGACTTCAACCACACTTAACACATCTATCTACCCAAGGGTTCAACAGCTCCTGAAGAAAAGCAGTAATGCGGAGACACATAAAAGCTTAAGTTGCTAAGATGAGGTGAAGATGAGTGCTCATCCCTAAAGGCTTTTATGTTCTCTCTTCTAAGGCTCCAAGAATGATTCAGAAGAGGAGTGGGAAGAACACAGAACTCCAAAGACAGAAGTGTCGTGGAATGGAATGACATCTCCTGGCCATGATATGGCCATTCAGCACAAGAACTGAAATGCAACTGTGCTTACCCCAGTAAGCCTGCATGAGGATGGCCCTGCCCTTAGACAACCACGAATGGAGAGAGACTCAGAGGCTCTTCTCTGCCTTCCACTGAAACAGTGGCCACTGACAGATTCTAGGAGGAATCACTGCAGGTTGCTAATCACTAGCAAACCTATTGGGCTCCAATGGGGAGTTTCAAACCTTCACTCATACAGATGGTCCTGGTCAAACCCGCTGGGTTTTGATAGAAGACAAAACCACAAGGGTCTTGGGAGGAGATGGGGCCATAGGGATGGGAGGGTAAGGGGAGGGGGAGAGTAATGATAACACTCGGTATACATGTCTGAAAATTTAGAAAAACAAATTTAATTAGAAAAACTGGTTTTAAAAAACAAGAAGTTCTGAAGGAAAGTTGTTGCTACTTTGTTTCCAGTCCAATTCTCTGGTAAAAGAAATCTCAACTCAATCAGTTAACAAAACAAGTTATAAGCCTAGATTGGGCAGATCTCCCACTACACTACTCTGTTCCCATCTATATTATCCTGTATAACTTGCAGTTTCTCCAGGCCACGAGGTTCTCTTTCTATAGCCTGTCCCCTCTCCCCTACCCCCTACTCCCCCATAGCTCCTCCTCTCCCTCCTGTTTATTCCCCATGGCTCCTCCCCTAGACTCTCTGCTCCTCCTACTTCCTCCTGCCCAATCATTGGCTTAAGCCTTTATTGAAAAGTTAAGGTGGGGAGAAGATTCACAAGGCAACTCCTCATCTGCAGCCCCTTTGAGGAGTGGAATTAGCATCAAAATACAAGCCTAGGGCTATCTACAACAAAAAGTACTTGAAATCTCAGTAAAAGCTGAATTAACAGATTATAATTAGTAACCATCCACTGTGTGCCAACTGTCCTTTATTATATGTAAGGCAACTCAGACGGGCTAGAATAATCAAATCAGGGCAGGAATCTGGTGTGTTCTTAAACTTCATGTTTCCTTTTTATTGACTGTCTTCTTTAAACTGGAGTAAAGGTAGACTCATGATCCCGACCCCCACCCCCAGGGTCTTGGTATTTTCTCTCCTCATAGAGCTTGTTGCCCATTCTATAATCCATTTTCCTTATTTTCTTTAAAGAAATTTATTTTTATTTTATGTGTATAAGTGTCTTGCTAGCACGTGTCTGTGTTGCCCAGATTGGCCAGAAGAGGGCGATAGATCATCTGGAACTGGAATTGTATACGGTTGTATGCTATCACATGGGTGCTGGGAACTGAAGACAAGCCTCTGAGCCATTTCTCTGTTGCCTCTTCTTGTAGTCTCCCCCCCCCCCCCACTCCCGCCTCTCTCTCCCCCTTCCTCATTTCCTCCCTCCCCCCTCTCTCCCTCCCTCCCTCCCTTTCCCCCCCTCTTTCCAACGCTAGACTCATGTGCCTTTGCTAGTTTGCCTGCCATATTAGCCAAGTATTCTTTGTACAGAAGATTTAGGATCGTCAAAGCCAGATGCTCACAGCCAACACAAAGGCACTTACTGGTTCAGGGGAAGCACTGATTTGCAGTTCACTATTTATTTAAGTTCTGCGCTTAACGTGGAAGTTGGTTTTGAAGGGTTTTTTGCTTCAAGTTTTGCTCGACGAAGGCAAGTTTAAGACCTTGGTGGATAGTCAAAGAATGTTCACTGAAGAACAACTAAAGATGCTTTAAGGGGAGGAAAATGCTGGGGACCCCTTAGCTTTTATCGTTGCCCACAGTCGAGACACCTCGGGTTTCTTTGCGAGGTGTCTTTGTCTTTATCTTGATCACATGGCTCGGCTGACAGATTCTAACATCTTCTGTTATTGGTTGTTCCTTGCTGAGACCGAGCCAGGGCTGGCAGAAGAACCTTTCCTATCTCCCCTTTTTAATATTTTTTCTCAGGACTGGAGAGATGGCTCAGTGGTTAAGAGCACTGACTGTTCTTCCAGAGGTCCGGAGTTCAATTCCCAGCAACCACATGGTAGCTTACAACCACCAAGAATGAGATCTGATGCCCTCTTGTGGTGTGTATGAAGACAGCTGCAGTGTACTCATATACATAAAAATAAAATAATAATATTTTTCTGAGGCTTCTTCTCAGTGCTGTCCAGGCTGGGGGTAGTATTGAACTCCAAATTCTCCTGCCTCATCCCCACCCCTTTCCCTCAGTTCTTGGATTACACACGTGTCTCAATGCTTGGTTGATACAAGAGAGGGGCCTATGAGAATGAATATGGGACCCATTTGGAGTCTGTCTGGAGTTGAAGGATCTTTCTCTGCCCTGCCTCTTCAGTTATGCAGGATGTGGGATTTGTTGTCTCTCCTACTTTGTATGGGGTGCAAGGCAGCTAGCCACACTGTAAGGGTGTGGGTTTAATTCCAGCCCAAACCGGAGTGAGTTGATGCTCAGGTCAGAACTGGCTGGTGTTCAGAAAAGGCTGCCAGGATCAGAGGGAGCAGCCTGAGAAGTCATGGCCACTGGTGGTTCATTTGTTCCTTCCTTCGTTCCCTCCCTCCCTCCCTCTCTCCTTCCCTCCCTCCCTTCCCTCTCCCCCTCCCTCCCTTCCTTCCCTCTACCCCTCCCTCCCTCCCTTCCCTCTCCCCCTCCCTCCCTTCCTTCCCTCTCCCCCTCCCTCCCTCTCTTCCCTCTCCCCCTCCCTCCCTTCCTTCCCTCTCCCCCTCCCTCCCTTCCTTCCCTCTACCCCTCCCTCCCTTCCTTCCCTCTACCCCTCCCTCCCTTCCTTCCCTCTGTCCCTCCCTCCCTCTCCTTCCTTCCTTCCTTCCTTCCTTCCTTCCTCCCTCCCTCCCTCCCTCCCTCCCTCCCTTCCTTCCTTCCCCCTTTCTTTTGTTATTTTTCTAAGTGCTCACAGACATGCATCTCCACTGCCAGGTTCTTCTTCTGTTCTAACGGTGATTCTTCTTTCCCCCCTCTCCACATGTCTGCCTGGCCCTTCTTCACTCAGCGATCCCTTCTTTCTCCTACTGTGGTTCCTTTTTGTCCTGTGCTCACCACGGCTCCTTTCGTCTATTCTTGTACTATGAATCTTTCCCTGACAAACCATCTCTCTTTCTCTCTGGTACTAGTCAGCTCCAGTCTGCTGTGAGAAGGAAATACCATGGGTCATAAACTTATAAGTGAAAAGGTTTGTTTAGTTTATGGGCTTGGAACCCCCAGTCCCTGATTTCTCTTGCTCTCTGCTGAGATAGCACATTATGACAGGGGTGTGAAGCAGAACAGTTTTCTCACCTCGTGAGAAGGAGATCATGGTCTCACAACCCCCCTCAAAGGCTTGAGGACTTCCCACAAGCATCACACAACATTCTGTGAAAGGTGCCATCACCATCCACTAAAGACCACTCTGGAGACCACACCTTTAAGACACCGATGAAAACTGTAGCATTCTACTCTCCCTCTTCCATCCCTCCACCTTCCTCATGACTTTTTAACTGGTCTCCCCTCTCAGCTCCCATTTTCTCTTTCTAAGAATTTCTTGATGAGACTAGAGATGACTGACGGGGCCTCCATGAAATCCCTGCCTGAAGAAAACACGCGTGGAGGCAGTTTTGATCATAGGGAGCCACTAAATTTGATTTGTAGCCGATCCTAAATGCAGGAAAAGATTTTCAATTGCAAAACTTATAACGTGTAGAGAGGAGGGCACCTGGCTGCATTCTGAGCTTGACTAATGGTCTCACAGTGCTCTGACACGTTTGGCACTTGCCAGCCTCTTTCTCCCCTAATCTTCAAACCCATGGGCTTTAATGGGAAACATAATCCTCTTTTCTGATTCATTTACACTTAGCTCATCTGTGTATTGTTTTCTAAAAACCATCTGAAGTCCAAGAAGTTTTATGAGATCTTTAAAGACTTGGTTTTTGAACGAGGAAGTGTGTACTGCCAATGTAAATGGACCTTGAACCTAGTGGGGTTTGGGTTCAGGGTCTGTGGCATTAAGTTTGGTTGAGACTTGGCAAAGTTTGAGCTCGATGCCTGACAGGAACTGGGCTTTCAGGATTAATAGTGAGCTCAGTGTCTGAGACGCGCAGCCATCTCATGTGAAGTTACATGGGGAACCGAGCACAATTTTCAAAGACTATCTTGCTATTTTTATAAGAAACAAGAAACTTGCGTAGAAAACTGTGACTTTGTCAGCATCCGCCAGCAGCCTCTTAGTGGAACTCTTTGCTTGTGCATATATTTACATATTCATGGTCATGTAGACTCACATGTGTTCTAGCATGTATAGGGATGGGGGTGAACATTCATGTTGGAGGTTATAATTTGGTTGAAGAAGCATCAGAAGTGGCCCCTCCTGTATTGCTGTCAAGAGAAAGAAATATTGCCTTGTACATTTTCAATGGTAGAAAACATTGGTAATTTCTTTTGATCTTTTTTTATGGTGTGTGCATGGTATGTGTGTGTGTTCATATTTGCCTTTGTGTTGGTGTGGAGGCCAGAGGAGGACACTGGATGCCCTGTGTGATCTTTTCTGTCTATTTCCCTGAGACAGGGTCTCTCACTGGACCAGGAGTTAGGCTAATAACAGCAAGGCCCTGCCTTCTTCTAGTTTCCTTCCCCTACAGTGCTAGAGTTCCGAGCTTCTGTGAACATGGTCTGCTATTATGTGGGTGATGGGGATTTGAACTTAAGTCTTTATTGTTGCACACCAGGTGCTCTTACTTTCTGAGCTGTCTAACAAAAAACACTTCTCTATAGAGCCACAGATCAGAGTAAAAATCAGTCTTACTGCAAATGCAGTGATTACAAGCAGAGCCCCAGATTCTCTAGAATCGGAGATCCAGACGGGTAGAATGACTAGCTCAAAGTAGCAAGGCTAGGCCCCCAGAGTCGGCTTCCAGCTGTGCCCTCTGTAGACAGCTGCTTCTGTCCAAGAAGCGTGTTAATATATGTCATTCCCTCCCCCATCCCAGTCCTGGGAGACACTTGCTAGAAAGGCTCACCCAACACTTAAGGCCAGTGAAGACTTCTTGTTGGTGATGCTGCCTGGTTCATTTCCCTTGTCCGCTCTCGTCCCCACTTCCAGCCCCGTGACCTCCCTTCCCAACTTGCTTCCTTTCCTACTCCCTGTCCACTGCAACCAGCTGCCTAGAAAATCCCTATGTGACACCTAAAATCGTCACCAGGGCAGGTTTCACTTGCAGCTAGGAAGCATTCTTTGTTATGAATCGTCCACAAGATGACAAAGAATTATGGGCTATACTATGTTATAGGATCATGGGAAATCAAATAGTGCCTTGTGAGATTTCTGTTATTTTTCTCTAGGAGTTACTTAGTCAGCTGTTTATCTTCTTTTTATTTAGATCTTGTTTCCCCAACCAGATAGGTTTCCTTTACACAAAGGCTTTGTGTCTCAGAATACTTTGTAGCTCTAGATAGATAAAAGGATGCTGTGTATCTGTTGGCCTTTTGCAGAGCGGGCATTTGGTAGGCGTTTGTTCCTTTGTATTTTTGCATATAGGACCCAACATTGCAGACTCCGGACAGTGTCTTGGTGCTCTTTTCACCTGGCTCACTTTGACCCAGATCTGAGGCTGGACTGGGGTTATCTTGTTCAGGGCTGGGAGGGGTTTTTCACGCAGTTGGTGTGTGTGTGTGTGTGTGTGTGTGTGTATGTTGAGAAAGCAGAGCTTCCAAGAGTAAAGGTGAAGTGCTTGTGGCCTGTAGTGATTATTATAATTAGTGATTATTTCAGCTTGAACCCCAGTCTCCTCCCTGTACCCAGAGCGATTTCTTTGATGGTAGTGACTCTCAGACAGTACTCCTTCTGGAAGCCTGTGTTCAGGCTGCTGGCTTCAAGGCTCAGTCTTCTTAGAGCAAACACTCACCAGTATTTCTGTAATGTGCAGAAAAGCAGGTGACTAGATTAATCCTCAACTTGAAATGATTTTTTCCTACCATCAATATTTCTGACATCATTCTCACTTGCTATAAGTTGTCCCAAGCTGATGCACGGAAAGCCCACAAACAAAGAACAATCAAAATTACTAAAATGTGAGGAAACCCAAGTCTGGGAAAAGACCCTTTTTAATTCCCTTTTAAAAATATTTATTTATTTATTTATTTATTTATTTATTTATTTAATGTGTGTCACTGATTTGCCTGAATATGTGTATGGGCACCCGGAGGTCAGAAGAGCACATCAAATCTCCTGGAACTGGAATTTTGGACGGTTGTGAACTAACATATGGGTGCTGGGAATCTAACCAGGTCTCCTGAAAGACCAGTGCACTTAACCACCGAGCTATTGCTCTAGTCCTGGTCTTTTATAAATTTTTTTAAAAAATACAGTTATTGTCATGGACTTTCAATAGCAGTCATGTAAAAACAGCATTCATTCTGTTGATATTGTTTTGATTCAGATGTTAGCAGTAAAGTGTCATTTCCTGGTTTTCTTCAAACTCTCTTGGGGGGGGCGGGAGAGAGAGATTGAGAGAGATTGAGAGAGAAATTGAGAGAGAGAGAGAGAGAGAGAGAGAGAGAGAGAGAGAGAGAGACAGAGAGACAGAGAGAGAGAGACAGAGAATTCCTAAATGCTCCACTCCACTGTAAGGACCACCGGCACAGCAGCCTCTGCGGTTTTCATCTACATGGGCGCCCCCTGCTGCCCATCCCGTATTCTTGACCCTCCAATGCCAGGAGTAGGGTACCACAAAGTCTTCCAGAGGTTGCAGTCCTAAAGAAAACCTTCCTTCAGACTAATAGAGCGAATCACTTTGCAATAGACAGCTCACCCTACCTCCGATAGCCTTTTTTGGGACCGGACCTAGTGTTTTAATCCAATTTCTGCAGACAGTATCCGAGCAAACTTGTGTTAAAGTGCCTGCGCTTCCAAACTGTATTTCTCCAATCCTTTACGAAGGAAAGGGCCGTTCCCTTACCTTGCTGAGCCCTTTGTCTTCTCTTGGGACTGGGGAGCGGGAACCCCTGTCCACCCGACCCACATCCCCTATCTCTGGATGCGGAGGGTGGCGGCTCATTCTCAGGCTCATCTCGAGCTTTCCCCAATTAGGATTTGCTGCCTGACGTCACGTCTGCCGCAGATTGGCTGTTCAGATCTGACACAGGGCTCCACCGGGGAGAAGAAACTTTTAAAAGACTTTGCAGCCGGGGCTGCCTCTGAGCGTCCAGCGCTCACGGTCGTTCTCGCCCACCCTCGCGGGGTCGGTGCCCGTAGCACCCCAGCTGCACCCGGCGACATCCCGACTGAGCCAGGGGGACCCTCACCTTGAGCAGCCTGCGCCCCTCCCCTCCTCTCCACCCCAACTCCCGCCCCCTGCTCCCCTCCGCTCCCGGCTGGGGTCTGCTGCCGCTCAGGCGCCCGCAAAGCTCCCTCCCTTGCGGCCACCCAGTTGGCCTCCACCCCGCGACGCACGGGCTCTCTGCGGAGTCCTTGGGGGAATCCGAGGGAGCGCGCCGGGGCAGGACGAGCCGCGCGGCCGGAGACTGCCCGCGATGGCGGGAGCCTGGCTCAGGTGGGGACTCCTGCTCTGGGCAGGGCTGCTAGCGTGGTCTGCGCACGGCCGGGTGCGGAGGATCACGTACGTGGTGCGCCCGGGCCCGGGACTGCCGGCCGGAGCCTTGCCTCTGGCTGGGCCCCCGCGGACCTTCAACGTCGCACTGGACGCCAGGTACAGCCGGAGCTCAACAGCCGCCTCCAGCCGCGCCTTGGCCGGGCCCCCAGCCGAGCGGACCCGGCGCACCAGCCAGCCTGGCGGCGCGGCCCTGCCCGGGCTCCGATCTCCGCTGCCACCCGAGCCCGCGCGCCCGGGGGGCCCCGGCCGGCAGCTCCACTCTAAGGCCGGTGCTCAGACCGCGGTCACTCGCTTCGCCAAACATGGCAGGCAAGTCGTGCGCTCCAAAGTGCAGCAGGACACCCAGAGCGCCGGGGGCTCGAGACTGCAGGTTCAGCAGCAGCAGCTGCAGGGGTAAGCCCACGCTCTGCTTGCGTCGCGCGCTGGAACCCGCCGGGGCCAGGGGACCGTCTCCTCCCCGCCGGGGGCGCTGCGGGAAGGGGTGGGCGCGGGGGGGGGGGGGGGGAAGCCCGCTCACTTTTTACTGGTGTTTAACTCCGAGTGCATTGTTACCCAGCTGCGGGGGAAACACAAAAGGCATTTATTTCTTCCCCGGGGCGTAACCTCCTGTGCGCAAACCCTTCTGCTCCTAGACTATGGGCGTAAACATGAAGTCACTACAGCTTAATCCCAAGGCATCAATTAAACTTCTTGCAACTCGGTTTTTTATTTTGGTTTACCTAATGAAAAAGGGATTGTGAGTGAAAGCTGGCTGTAAAGACCCAGCTCTCATTGAATTCCCAGAAATTGTAGACTTGGGTTGCCTGGCACCTGTGGGTCCTAAGTTGGTAAGGCGTTGGGGGTGAGACTCTGGCATGGACCACAGTAGGGATTGGAACGTTTGTTACTCGGTGCTGGTAAGTATCCCCACTGAACAGCTTTCTCCCCACTAGTCACAAGTTAGGATGGGGGCGACTTAATTTGGACGTTTGGCTCCCCCCCCCCCGCCCGCCCCCGTAGGAATTGATTCTTAGGGTGAGCTCACTCGTTTGGTGGTGCGGGGAGGGGGGGTGGGGGTTGGGGGGTGGGGGGGAGAGGGAGGTGCGGGGGAGGGAATACTACTCCCTGAAGCAAAGTGGGCCCAGAGACTATGAAGAATACATTTGACTCTGTTTTAATTTGGAGTTTTGTTTGGATTTTAAGACCCCACGCTTGTCTGCAGAGGCCGTGGTTCCTCCATCCTTCTGAGGTGAATGGGGCCTTTTTTTTTTTGTAAGCCACCTTGTGGTTGCTGGGATTTGAACTCAGGACCTTCGGAAGAGCAGTCAGTGCTCTTAACCACTGAGCCATCTCTCCAGCCTGACCTGGACACACTTTAGAGCTCTCTCTAATCTAGAGGAATGTGTAAGCAAGAGATTGGTTTTTCAGGAACACTCTGAAAGCTTGAGTTCACTGCGCTGGACTCAGGGGCCTCTCTGTTTCAGGATTAATGTCTGTGGAGGGCAGTGCTGTCACGGGTGGAGTAAGGCTCCCGGCTCCCAGAGGTGCACCAAACGTAAGTTATACTTGCAGCAGCCTCGCACAAGGGACCAGGTGGGGGCTGTCTGTGTGTGTGGGGGGGGGAGTGGGAGGAGGAGGGTCAGGTTGGGGTTGGGGAGCTTCTCCAGAGGCCTCTTGAAGAGGCAGGCACTGCCCCTGTGAAGGTGAAATCTGAACTACAGAACCCCTGCAGCCTGTATAACCATCTAGGAAGGACTGGGTTCTGACAGTCCTCCAGCACTGTGTTGTCCAAAACGCCTTGTGCTCAACCCTGGGGTTTATGACTGTCTCACTTGGGGGGAAAAAGAACCCCCTTGAGGGTAGGCTGTGTGCCAGAACCAAATGCGATTAATTTAATCGTATTTGCACCAACAAATAAAAAGCATTCGTCGACATGATGGTGGTGGAGGAATGGAAAGTAGGGATCCTTTCCTGGAGTAAGGCAGGAGTAGTTGCACACTGAGGATCGAACTTAAGGCTACCCACGTGCTGAGCAAACTTTCTACCAATTCATACCCGCGCCTCAGTACACACAGCCTTGCAGCCTCCTGGAATTACAGACCTAAGCTCATCAGGCCCGATATTAAAAGTATATAAAGCTTCCTGAAAAGAGCCTCAGGCATCCTTGAGGTCCAGTTATTTTACAGGATCTTTCTGCACTCGGGTTTTCCCAGTTCATATGCATGTGTAACAGTATTTTTTAATTAATCACAAATATAGATATAAGAACATTTCTTATAAACATTGTAATGTTAAAGATAAATGCATATTGAAGTCCCCTGGACAAGTTGCCTGGGAATAGAAAAATGTTACCTCCACTCTAAAAAAGAGTAAGCATTAAAACTTTTTATTAGTTTACAAAATATTTTATATGCATCTGTGCACTATGTACATGCCTAGTACATGTAGAGGCCAGAAGAGGGTGTCAGTTCCCAGAACTATAGATTACAGAGTTATAGATGGCTGTGAGCCACCATGTTGGTGCTGGGTCCTGACCCCCCAGATCCCCTTAATCACTAAATCATGTCTAGCTCTCAAAGCAAGTGTTTTTAAATACTCTCTTTGTAGAGCTTGAGCTATTATTTGTGTTAACTGGAGTTGCCCAAAATTTCAGCTGCTTGTTGACTTATATTTTATAATAAAACTCAGCAATGTGCCTTGTGTGTAGTTTGAGTTTTATAATACTGATGGGTAAATAAAGACTGGATGCAATCATTCTGATGACCTTGTTTGATGAAAAATGCCTTTAGACCAGGAGATAAACAGAAGGGTTTTGAGTGGATGAAAAGGAACCATCTTTGTGTTTTAGGATTTGGGCAAGTATCAAGCAATGATGGCTGACTTAAAGACTTCCTGAAGGCTCAACTCCAGCTGCTAGCCCAGAAATGCATTGCAAATTAAAACACTATTATTATTGTTATTATTACTGTTGACACAAGGTCTCTCTACATAGCCCTTGCTATCCTGGAACTCATTCTGTAGACCCGGCTGGCCTCAAATTCATAGAGATCCGCCTGCCTCTGCTTCCTGAGTGCTGGGATTAAAGGTGTGGGCTACCACTGCCTGACTCTATTCTTCTGTTCTTAACTTCTTGGGTTACACTTGACAGAACTGACCGGAATGTGGCAACAGCGTTATTCTGGGCTAGGATTGCTTCCCCTAGTCACTGCATTTGCCTCAGAGCTGCTGGGACATGCTTGTCCTGTGGCATGGAGGGTAGCCCTCTATGACAACGCAGGGGCAGTGGGATATTGCTGTGTGAAGGTTGAACACACAGGGCAGGAGTTGGGGAGATAGCTTACTTGGTAAAATGCCCCGAAAGCTTAAGATTTCAAGTTTGGATCCTTAGAACCCACCTAAAAAGGCTGAGAGGCCAAGACAAGGGGATTCCATGGCTCACTGGCCATTCAGCCTGGCCTAACTGCTGAGTTCTAGGCCAACGAGAGACCCAAAACAAGGTGGACGGCTTCTGAGGAACGACATTCAGTGTTGATCTGTGGCCTCTACATGACACACATGCACAGGTACTGGCATACATGTCCACTCAGACAAACACTCATCCATTTACCCCACACATGTATAAACCAACAGAGCCTGCTGGTGTGTCCTAGGAGGCTGTATAATGATTTCTTGGCAAGTGGCCTTTTCTGAAAAAAGAGACAACCCCCTGAGATTCCCCTTTTCTGGGAGCTCAGAATTCCCAAGATGCCCTAGAAAGAGGTTATCTGGACATGGAGCCTTTGTATCATGGCTTCCTGCTTCCTGCTTCTCCAGGCCAGGGAGGCGCGGACTTGTGTCTGCCTGTGTGTAGCTGGCTTCGCCTCCTGCAGGTCCAGAGAGAGAGGTCACCGCCCCCTTGTTGGTTGAGAGACTTAGGGATGCACTAGAGCCGGAGGAAGTGGCTGTACCGTGCTCATCTCGTGATGCCTGTGACACCTGGTTCCAGCTCCGAGGAGGAAGCTGTGTGGTGTTCAGCACCACCCTCCTTTCTGCCTCTTTCCTGCTCAGTGCTAGAAACTGGCATCATGACTCCTTCCGGGAATGATTGTGCTGCTGAGGCAGAGGCCGGGCTGCAGAGTGTACCGGCGAAAGCATTCACGCTTATGAGCACTTATGAGATGAGCACTTTTTTTGTTTTTTTTAAGATTTCCTCATTTTTTTTCTATGTCTTTTTTTTTATTCGATATAATTTATTTACATTTCAAATGATTTCCCTTTTCCAGCCCCCCCACTCCCCGAAAGTCCCGCAAGCCCCCTTCTCTTCCCCTGTCCTCCCACCCACCCCTTCCCACTTCCCCGTTCTGGTTTTGCCGAATACTGTTTCACTGAGTCCTTCCAGAACCAGGGGCCACTCCTCCTTTCTTCTTGTATCTCATTTGATGTGTGGATTATGTTTTGGGTATTCCAGTTTTCTAGGTTAATATCCACTTATTAGTGAGTGCATACCATGATTCACCTTTTGAGTCTGGGTTACCTCACTTAGTATGATGTTCTCTAGTTCCATCCATTTGCCTAAGAATTTCATGAATTCATTGTTTCTAATGGCTGAATAGTACTCCATTGTGTAGATATACCACATTTTTTGCATCCACTCTTCTGTTGAGGGATACCTGGGTTCTTTCCAGCATCTGGCAATTATAAATAGGGCTGCTATGAACATAGTAGAGCATGTATCCTTATTACATGGTGGGGAGTCTTCTGGGCATATGCCCAAGAGTGGTATAGCAGGATCTTCTGGAAGTGAGGTGCCCAGTTTTCGGAGGAACCGCCAGACTGCTTTCCAGAGTGGTTGTACCAATTTGCAACCCCACCAGCAGTGGAGGAGTGTTCCTCTTTCTCCACACCCTCTCCAACACCTGCTGTCTCCTGAATTTTTAATCTTAGCCATTCTGACTGGTGTAAGATGAAATCTTAGGGTTGTTTTGATTTGCATTTCCCTAATGACTAATGAAGTTGAGCATTTTTTAAGATGAGATGAGCACTTTTTTAAAAAGCTGTTATTTTATTAATGTGCTCATTTTTAAATTTTATGGTGTGTGTGTGTGTGTGTGTGTGTGTGTGTGTGTGAGAGAGAGAGAGAGAGAGAGAGAGAGAGAGAGAGAGAGAGAGAGAATGTGGAATGTGTTCGGTGCCCATGGAGTCCAGGAGAGGGTGTCAGATCCCCTTGGGTTACAAGGTGGTTAGTTGTCAGTGGCCCAATGTGGGCAAACCCAAGTCCTTTGGAAGAACATCAAGTGCTCTCGACTACTGAGTCATCTCTAACGTGAGTCTTAATTCAGTTATGTCCTGAAAGATATGGGGACCATTGTCCTTAGACAATTGCTGGAGTTAACCTTGGCCCCGTCCTCTTGCATCTATGGATAAGCCTCACGGTGCCAAAAATACCTTAGGCTTCGAAGACTAACCTTGGGTGTTCAAGTGCTGGACCCTTCACTAGCTGTGTGGCTTTGAGGAAGCCTCCTGGTCTCTCTGATTCTGACTAAACTAAACCCAGGCTCCCTGTGTTAAGTTGTTGAAGGTGTCAAGGTGACAGAGTGGGTGCGAAAGGCTGGAACCAGAGACTCTTAGAGTTTACTACTGGATCAAGTAAATTTATTTATGTATTTATTACATGGCTTATCCCCCTAACGCCACCCCACCCTGTCCCTTGTATGCGTTCCTTCTGGCTTTATTTCTCAAAGTAATGTGGATGCTTTTTTTTTTCTTTTTTTTCTACTAGAGTGTGTATCTACTACCTGAAATGTTTTGGGCCAAACATTTGGGCCAAAGTGTTTTGGACTTTGATATTATTTGAATATGTGTTTATATATAATGAGATGTGTTAAGGATGGAACCCAAGTTCAAACATGAAGTTCATCTGTATATGTGCTTTATATATAACCCGGAGGTAATTTTACACAATGTTTTTAGTGTGCTTGCATTTTACCGAACTGTTTCCATGAAGCCAGGTATAGAATTTTCCTCTTATGGTATCCTTTTGATACTCAGAACATTTTGGATTTGGGATTTTGGACTTTTGGGTTAAGAGGTGCTCAATCTGCGTTTCGTTAAAGTCATTGGGCTGTTTTATGCCTTTGAATGGTTTATTTTGAAAAGACTTTAAAGGAGACTGAATATGGGGCTGGGAAGATAACCCAGTAAAATACTTGTTATGCAAGTACAAACAGTCAGCTTCAAATCTTCAGCACTTGTGGAAAAGCTGGTCTTGGCACTAGGGGCCTGTGCCCAGCTCTGGGGAGGTGGCAACAGACAGACATTTGGAGATTGCTGGCTGATTTGTCTAGACAAATTGGTTAGTCCACGGTTCAGGAAAGACACGATCTCAAACAAACAAACTAGTAGAAAGTGACTGAGGAAGACATCCATTGTCTACCTTTGGCTTCTGCATACACTCACACACGTGTGCTAATCCACACTCACCTTAGCACACACATGAACCGCCCCCCCCCCCATTCAATACATGTCTCTACTTCTCTATGTGCTAAAGCTTGCTGCTTGGCAGAGGACACTTTATTTGTAAAGGGGATAAGAACTGGTGGAGAGCACCCCCCTTAGCAATTTCATCAGTGTAACTATGTCAGAAATAGTGACGACCTTCAGATGGCATATACGCTGATGTGTGGTTCCCTTTCTCTCTCTTACCCTTGACGTGCCAGCATTGAACAACCATTTCTTCAACTGTGTTTGAACGTTATCTGTTATACCAGAATACAAAACAGCAAGGTGCCAGCATCATCAAGTGTATGGGTAGGCCATAATGTATAACCCCTGGTATTTAATGGTTATATTTTAAGGATAATTTAAAGGGTTTACATAGGTTATATCAACTAAACCAAAAGAATCTATGCATAAGAGATTGGATGCATTCGTGGTCTTTGATTCATTCAGTGAAGAAAATGCATTCCTTTGGGCCAGCTTGAATTACTTTGAGTTGATTGAAACTTAATTTAAATGTACCATGGGCAAATGCTTCCGAAGGCAGAAGATTTAGTGAACCTTAAACTGCAAACCAGAGATGAGAAACACGAAGGCAGCAGACCCACACGGGGCAAAGAATGTCTCTGTGCAGGCGCCATGGTGGTCCTGGGGCTCCAGCCACCCATTGTCTGTGTGGAGAGGCCCAAGTGCACGTTAATGCTGTGTTTCCAGTCTCTTCCTCTCCCTCTCCCTCCCTCTGGTGTGTAAATATCTCTGGGAGTTGTAATCAGCATGGGATACATCTTTCTGCCTTTTAATATTGGGGACTGTTGGTCGTGATCAAGAGATGGTATCCCATGTGTTCTCTTTCCAGTGACAGTATTTATAGAAGGATTTTGAGCTTAGGCCTGTCCTCAGAGTGGAAACACTAAACTCCAGGGTGTGATAATTTCCACCCACTCATTTTTGCATCTCTCGGCATTGTCTTAAGCATCCTTGTCATTGTTTCTTCCCCTCCTTTTTGTCCCTCCACTCTTTTTCAGGGTTAGTATTGCTCAGAGACAGACTTTGCCAGTGGGTTCAGATCTAATGAGGAGACTGAATGGGGGAACAGAAGGCACAAAAGAATAAAGATGGGGAGGGCGAACCGGGGCTGGCAGAGGGAAGAGGCTGGCAGACAGGACTCCAAGCGGGTGCCTGGCACGTTGCAGGCTCTTCGTAAACGTATGCATGGTTCTTTTATTTATTTAAGGGATATCTGTTTAGTTTTTAGTCTGTGCCAGGTTCCATGAATAGGGGTGAGAAGCCGCCAGCTGTGGGGAGTGGGTGCAGGGTCTGGTTTCACTCACAGAGCTCATGGCACATCAAATGACTTGTTCTCTCCTTAGGAAGGAACAGAAAATCGATATTCCATTGCTTTTCCATTGGCTCTCAGCCTTTGCTGCTTTCAGGGGTTGGGGGTGGGGACCAACCCAACCCAGCCAAGCAAGCAAGCAAGCAAGCAAGCAAGCAAGCAAGCAAGCAAGCAAGCAAACCTTAGAAATGCTCACTAAGTTCGGTGCAGAGGACACCTGGGTATTTGTACCCTCTGTGCCAGAGAGGCTGTAGTAGGCCAGATTACTCGGGGTGACTGAGAGGACACCCTCAGGCTGTCTCCTGTCCCCCTTGGCTCAGCTCACTAGCTGGGCTTGAGAGAGAGAGAGAGAGAGAGAGAGAGAGAGAGAGAGAGAGAGAGAGAGAGAAGTCCATGATGGTCACACATTTTTCATAGACCTGCTATGGCCATTGACGGCCGTCTTGCCAATACATCTGCCGCAAGGTTTACCATAGCAGCTGCTGGGAGGGCTGCTCCGTCTGTGTCCTCAGCCCTGACCCCAGTCCCAGTTGCTGGGGTGGGAGGCTCAACTGGAAAATTTTGTCACGTGGCACAGATACCGAAGGGAAGGGAGAGGGACCCCGGGGTCAAGTTCACACTGGGTCAAATCTGTGTTCTCAACACCAGTTAAAACAAACATTTAGGAACCATAAATCCCGTGCTGTGGTAGTGCTTAGGCATTGGTGGTGAAACACTCTTCCAGCCCGGGCTGGTTAGCACGAAGCACCCACTCCCAATCTCCTTTACGCTGCTAAGGCTTCCTGATTCAGCAACAAGGCCTTTGGCCGCTCAGGGCTTTGCTGTTTCTGACTGTCATTCATTGTGGACTCTTACAGACACATTCAAACTCTTTCCAGTACGTAGATGATATTTTCCTAAAATGCACATTTTTCCCCAAGGAAGGCACTAGCATGACTTGGTGTTTGAGGGCTATGTCACCCATTTTAACCCTTGACCCTGTCAGATCGGATAAGGAGCAAGCATGGTGGAAGTTACTTTGCGTGGGACCCCAGACATGACAGGGTAATTTCTCTTTTTGAGTCTTCACACCCTGTGGGGTTTATTGAGGCAGGCATGGTCTGTTAGGAGTGGCAATCTGTGCTTTACTACCTGAATTGAATTCCTGGTTATCCAAGGTACGTTAGTCCGTGCCACCGAAACAAAACTAGATGTCATAGAGCATCTGAAACTTACGGTCTCACGGTTTTGGTGACCAGATGCCACACATCAGGGGCTGATACGGCTGGTTCCCTCTAAGGGCCTCTCTCTGCATTTCACCATTTCTTTTTGCGTGTCTACACACGGCCTCATTCTGTTTATATTTTTCGCCCTCCTGCTACCTATAAGAATCCCAGTCCAATTCATGCTGACCCTCACCCATTTTACCTTGCCTTTCCCAGCAAAGATCCTCCCTCCAAATCAGCTCGCATTCTGAGGCTCTGGGAGTTAGGGTTTCAGCTGACCTTGTTTTGGGTGGGGCGTGGGGACACAAGCGAGCTCACGAGTGCTGTGTACACGGCCTGAGACGTGGGCTACACAGAGCTGGCTCCTGAGCGTTTCGAGGTTTCCTTTCAGGTCCATCGCTCTCCTGCCCTTGACTATGGATTTCGCTTGGCTTCTCTCCCTGTGGCTCCTAGGCGCGCGCGCGCGCGCGTGTGTGTGTGTGTGTGTGTGTGTGTGTGTGTGTGAGAGAGAGAGAGAGAGAGAGAGAGAGAGAGAGAGACAAGGAGATGGTTGTAGGTGATTTGTTTATGCTTCTGTCTGTTTCTCTCTGGCTTGATTTATAGAGGTCCAGACGAGTGGATGAGTGGTTCTCAAACCTGAGTATCTGGAAAATTCACGGCAGGGGTATTGTCATTGAGGTGGCGATGATGTGGGGGCACGTATTGTGGAGATGGTGCTCTAGAAGGATCTAACCCTGGAGGCTGGTCTGACACTGGGTGTGTGTGTGGTGAAAGGCCAGAGCCACACTAGAGCAGGGCTGGAAACTTCTCAGTTTCCAGCATAGCTGTGTGTGCTCTTCTCCACCTGTTAAAAATGCTAGTTAGTTCCACATTTGCTGTATGTTATGATTTTATATTTTGAAATTTGGAAAAATTTTAATATGTCTAGATGATTAAAACCTTAAAAAAAACTTTAAATTTCTGTCTGTCTCTCTCTGTTGTCTCTGTCTCTCTCTGTTCTCTCTCTCTCTCTCTCTCTCTCTCTCTCTCTCTCTCTCTCTCTCTCTCTCTCTCTCTCTCTCTCTGTACCACAGTACAGGTATGGAGGTCAGAGGGCGACTTGGTTCTCTCTCTCCACTATATGGGTTCTAGGGATTGAACTCAGACTGTCAGGCTGTTTAGAACAAGCTGTCCCATTGGCCCCAAAGATTATTTCTTTTAATTTTAATTTTTTAAGCACTTTAACTCTTGTGAGTGTGTACATCCATATGTGTTTTCTATTAACAATCCCACTTAAAAATATTTGTTTATCAGCTATGTTATGCGTATTCGTGTATGCCGTCATGGCTTTGTGTGAACTACTTGAACGTGGGAATCTGTGAAGGCCAGAAGAGGGCATCAGATACTTAGAACTGCGGCTGCAGATGGTTGTCTAATGGTATGTGGCTGCTGAGAACCGGACCTGGGTCCTTGGCGAGAGTGTTAGGCGGGTACTCTTCACTGCCGAGCCTTTTATTCAGCCCTGAACGTTCTATTTTTAATTGTAAAACAAGTGGAACACAAAGTCAGGAAGAAACCTATTTAACAGCTGTCCGAGCTATGCTTTTAAAAGCTCCGAGATGTGCCAATTAAGCATGCTGATTTATAGTAGAGGGAGAGACTATGGTCTTAGCTTAAATGCATGTTTTACTAATAATGGCTCTTGCCATTATAGGGTAGAGAGAACAATACATAATTTGTTGCTGTCGTGCCAACTGTTTGGGGACCTGCAGAACAAGACACAGGGGGTGTATAAGATGTGTGTAGTTTCCTTTGCCTGTTCATTGCTGGGCTGCTGAATATGGACTGAGCACTCCGGGTAGCCAGGGTTCCAGATGCTGGCAATGTGTATGGATCATGTGGCCATAAAACAGCAGGGCTATTCAGAGCTTCCTCTCCCCTCTCCAGCCTCACTGTGCTGGCCGTGTTCTTTCTCTTGCTTGCTCTCATTTGATTTGCCTGAATTAGAGGCTGTGTGGCTCCGTTCTGTCTTCGGAATTAGAATATGGGGCTCAGATCTTGACCTTCATGGTTCCTTACTGTGTGACCTCTGAGAACCTGAGCAAGGCCAGGTTAACTCTCCGCGGCCAAATGGATTTAAGTAGTCTCTCATTCTGAGGCCTCCAGAGGACACACACACACACACACACACACACACATACACACACGCGGGTGTCACTGGCTCTCAGTTGCTCTGGCTTGCTCAGGGCTGCCCCCTCCTGGTCTCGCCTGGTGCCCACACACTACTTATGTCTTGGAGAACAATGATCGCTCACCCTGTGTTGTTTCTAAGTGCTGTGCTTTCCTTTGCTTGGCTCTGAACAGGGTAGGGCATCTCTGCTGCTTGATCTGCATCCAGCCCCGGGACAGCAGGGTTTTCTCTGTTATTTTTTTTGTGTAGCCAGGCCCCTTGGGTTGCCATAGCGCTAGTACTAATTGAGTTGCATAGAATTACATTGACTGGCAAGTGTAACTTAGTGGGTTAGAACTAATGTCCCCAGAACACCCTGCGGGGTTCAGCTTTCTCCTCTCTTCGCTTATTCTCACCTTTGACGATCATCTCCATTTGCTTTGCTTTTTCTCTGTGTGCTTATTCTGGCTTGCCAGACAATATTGTCCATGCCGGCTATTCAGGGGCACACACCTTATTCATCTCCCCCTCCCTCCTCTGTAAGGCTGCCCTGGCATAGACCAACCTTTAAGAGGACTTTTCCTTTCTCCCTGCCAATTTTAGAATCTTTCTGCTCAACATCATCTGATAGAGATTTGGGACTAAGTAAAATGAATGCTGTATGATTTTCCCCTGTAATTTTAGATTCCCGAGTACAGCTCTTGGCCAACTCTCCTGTTCCCTGTGGCTTTCTTTTTTTTTCACTGCCCTGTGTTTGAGTAATATCGTTGGCACGGACGTCAGTAAACAGTTTGCGAAATGTTGTGTTTTGTAAATTAGAAGATGGATGGGCTGGTTTTTTAAGTATATGCTCTTGATTCTGCTGGGCCAGATAAAAGATGAATTTGGCCAGTGAGTGGGGTGATGGAGTGCAGGGAGATGTTGTCATCCGAAGTAGGTGAGGTCAGCTGTCCTGCAGCCATGCGATTCCTTGATATTTACAAATGAGAAGCAAGAGACTGCAGAGAAAACTTCAGAGGATTTTGGAGCTGACTCAAGGGGGGAATCCTTGCACAAGAGACAGGAGGTAGAGGCAACAGAGGAAAGTCTAAACTTTCCAGCGAAACAGAGGAGTAGGGAAAATGGAACATTTGTAGGCATAGGAACATTGTGCTATTATTCTGCAGCTCTAAGTCGGTTGTCAGTCCTTCATGACTCTCCATGTAGTGTTTTTAATAAGAAGGATATCTACATCTTTGTCTGTGAGCCATATGTGTGCCGTTTATACACCGTAGCAAATGGATGGTTCGAGTCAGCATCTTTTAAACCATGGTTTTAAAGCCTTTGGAACTGGCTGCAGCACATGGCTTCACCTAGACCAGTCATTGGCTCTGGGGCTGCAGCAGTGCGGAGGTTTCAGCCTCTGCAGACCAAGTGAATCCTTAGACAACTCCCCAACCTGCCTACGGGGACAGAACCTCCCTTCCTGAACCTCATTCAAGTCCCCACTATGAACATCAACCACACAGTCCCCTCTCTCTTGACACACTGGATGTTATATCGTGACCCCTTGTGTGTTGGGCTTCCCTGATCGAGTATATGCTCAAGATGGGTGGATGTCTTCCCAGAGCCGTTGTTCTATCCTCGGAGTCTGCAGATGTAGGTTTCTATGGGATGAGTAGGTGAGTGTGGGTCAGTTCATTGGTTGCACATTACTGGGCCCACCTAGTGGTACCCAGACGGGGTAATATTCTTGAGTGCTGGGGTGTCGGGCTGTCAGGGATGTTTCTCTAGGGTAGTGACTTATGACACTTGTATGATAGGACAGGATCTGGGAGAGGAACATTTTGGGTCAGGAGAATGCTTGTGGCAAGATGCTGGGTCAGAGCAACCTGAGCTGTTGAAGTACTGTTAGTGAGAGTTACTGTGACACAAAATAAGATAATGCAAATCCATTTCATCCTTTTTTTTTTTTTAAAGGCAAATGAGTAGAGATTGTTGCATGGTATTTTTTAAAAAGTCAGTTCATTAAACACCAGTGATAAGTCATTTTCACCCCGAAAACTCAAAAAGAATGTAGTACTGGTAACAGTGTGTTAAGTGATTCAGGAATATATTTGTAGGTCATTCTGTAAACTGGCTCCAGCTTCATTCATTCATTGCATGGTAAAGAGAAACAAACAAACAAACAAACAAACAAACAAACAAGCAAACCCTGAGATTCATGCCTACCCTGCATGCCAGAGCTGTATACAGAGAATTGGATGTTGATAATGAGACTTTTATGGGTATTCTGTGGATGTTCTTTTCTGGGTTGTCTGAGTAAGATTTATCTTGAAAAGTAGGATGCACGAGACCGCGCCCCCCCCCCCCCCCCAGTGTCTGTGTGTTCTCTGCTTTAGTCTTTATGCTACACGCTGAGCTCACTAACTCTGGGACACCTGCAGTTTGGAATGAAGTGAAAACGTCTAGCTCTCCACTCCATCTTCCCCGACCCCTGGCAATTTGCTTTATTCTCAAAGCAAAATACAAGGACAATCCTTCTCTCAGGGGACCCCTGTTTCCCGCCTTCTTGTGACAGTGGAAAGGATAAGCGAGTCCAAGACTTCGTAGTAATTGGAAGTGAAATAATGCAGACGGTAAGTCAGTTCAAGGCAGCCACTGTGTTCTTGTTTTACTTTTTTATCCGTTAGGAAGTGGGGCTGCCTGGCAGCGCTGTGTATACAATAGACCCTCAGTGAGGGTTCGTGATTAACAAGCGCTGCGAGCTGCATTGGTTTCTGAGTGGAAAACCAGATGAAATTCATTTAAATCAATGGATACTGGGATTGTGTCATTAAATAGCCC
Organism: Apodemus sylvaticus; assembly: GCF_947179515.1. NCBI lineage: Eukaryota > Metazoa > Chordata > Mammalia > Rodentia > Muridae > Apodemus > Apodemus sylvaticus. The sequence continues at coordinate 120,711,258 of NC_067477.1, forward strand.
TTTTTCTTACACGAGAATGTGAATTGTAGCAAACTTCCCTGTGCAGCGGGTTAAAGTGCCCGCTGTTCAGTGCTAGAGGGTTGCTAGATGATAACATTTCTTTCTTTCTTTCTTTCTTTCTTTCTTTCTTTCTTTCTTTCTTTCTTTCTTTCTTTCTTTCTTTCTTTCTTCCTTCCTTCCTTCCTTCCTTCCTTCCTTCCTCTCTCTCCCTTCCTTCCTTCCTTCCTTCCTTCCTTCCTTCCTTCCTTCCTTCCTTCCTTCCTTCCTTCCTTCCTCCCTCCCTCCCTTCCTTCTCTCCCTCCTTCCTTTAATACGGATTGTCATACACCATATACAAGCCATAAGCCATTAGCCTCATTTTTCTGATGGGCCTTGGGCCAGTGGCAACAGCTGGGCAGAGGGGTTTGTAGAGATATGAATTCTCTTACCTTCCATGATGGCGCACACTTGTAATCCCAGTGCTTGAGAAAGTTGAGGAAGGAGGATTGCCAGTTGGAGAACAACTTGGCTAGATAGTATGTTTGCTAGCTTGGGTGATACAGTAAGATTTAGTCTCAAAATAACTGGTAACAGAGGCTGGAGAGATGGCTCAAAGGTCAAGAATGTGTCCTGCTCTTATAGAGGACCTGACCTGAATTTAGTTCCCAACACCCAGGTCAGACATATTACAACTGCCTGTAACTTAAGTTCCAGGTGAAATCTAATGCCCTCTTCTGGCTTCTGTGGACACTACACCCACATGCAAATCCCCTCCCTCATATATTCATTACCAAAAAACCCTAAAGAACAACAACAAACAGCAAACAAAACAAAACAAAACAAAATTAAATACCACCACCACCTACGGTGGCGATTCAATATTCTGGGAGTGGGGGATTTCACTGTTCTGGGAGCAGAGGTTCCTGTATTTAGCTTGCAAAGGGTTCTGTGTTTCCTTTCCGCATACTTTCCTCCCACCCCCAAACCACCACCACCCCCCCAAAAAAAGAGGAGGAGGAGGAAAGGAAAAATTATGTAGGCCTAGGAATCAGGAGGGGTGAGTAGGGTCTAGTCTTTTCCATTTTCAGTGACTTTCTGAGGGGCTTCATAGAGGCTGGCAACTAAGGATCTCTCTCTCCTCCTTTCTAGATCTGGTCTTCTTACTTCAGTCATTGCTGGCAGATAGAAGAAGACCAGGAAATCAGCTCCTTTGGACCTCAGGGATTAGAATCCTTTTTTTTTTTTTTTTAAGATTTATTTATTATATGTAAGTACACTGTAGCTGTCTTCAGAGGACCTAGAAGAGGGCATCAGATCTCATTTTGGATGGTTGTGAGCCACCATGTGGTTGCTGGGATTTGAACTCAGGACCTTTGGAAGAGCAGTCAGTGCTCTTAACCTCTGAGCCATCTCTCCATCCCCAGGGATATTCTTGTGTTTTTTCCTCTTTCCCTCGTTTCTGCTTCAGGCTGAGCTTGCATAGTATAAGCCCCGTAGGATGGACCAGTGTTCTCAGTTCCAGGAGGGAACATGGGAGTGTGAGCAGGGAGTGTGAGCAGGGAGTGTGAGCAGGGAATGTGAGCAGGTACAGCCATATATGTTATGCTCACTTTATATTAGATGCTCATGGAGGAACCATTTTCTATCCTGAAAATATATCTGCAAATGGCGGCTATGTTTCTTTCTGTATTTGCGCTTTGCTTAATTGTTCCTTTACATGGAAGATGTTTAAAGCATCCACCTCCACATTCTTCAAAGCTGTGTTTATGAAGGTGTGGTATCCAGTCTCCCTGGATCAGAACCCTGTTAGGGCTTAAACACCAAATGTAGACTCTGGCTCCCTGCCTCAGGCCTGCCAATCAGAACTCCTTAATAGGCTCATCTAAGGGCCCTCATTTTGCAGGTACCCAGCTCACGGATACCTGTGAGTCTTGGGGGTCTTCTGTGATGTGCACATCCAGGGATAAAAGATGCCACAGGAAAATGATGAGGAAGGTATTATTCACTTTCTCAAACAGTTTAAGACTGAAGAGCTAGTGTTTGTCTAAAGTGTGCTACACACTGTCAGGGAGAACTCTTTCATGTCAAGATTAGGAGGTTTAGACTAAGAGAGAACAAGGTAATAAAGAGGGGCATATGCCCCTTAGGGCTGTAACAAGGGGTCATGCTGGATTAGTCATGGAGGGTTCTGGAGGAACACATCAGGTGTTTGGAAACAGCCCAGCTAAGAGTTTCTGCAATGACACATACTTTTATTAGATGTGTATTTAGGAAAGGAATGGCCTAGTATTTAAGACCAGGACGCTTTGTAGAACGAACTGAGGGAGTTGCAGTTTTCATTCTATGAAGTAGACTGTTTCCCCTATGGATATGACTTTAACAGTTTTTAAAATTTTATGAGTATAGGTGTTTTGCCTGCATGTATATACGCGCACCGTGAGTGTGCGTGCCCGTGGACTGTGTGTGCAGTGCTCACAGTTGTGAGCCGTGATATGGGTGTTGGGAATTGGACCTAGGAAAAGCAGCTTGGGAGGTAACCACAGTGCCATCTCTCCAGCCCCATGTCTTTTTTTTCCCCCCGCAAATGTGTCTTGCTCCTTTTCTTTGTACAATATAAATTAATACACAAATGCTTTGCCAGAGTGTTGGAGAAACATTAAGATTTTTTTTTTTAAAAGTCTGTTTGTCTTTAGGTAGAAATGTAGTGTTCGTGCATGTGTGTGTGTGTGTGTGTGTGCATGTGTGTGTGGTGTAGATTATTATTGTTATCATCATTATTATTATTTTTGGGGGGGGGCGGGAATTTTGGATTTGTTTTTTTCAAGACAGGGTTTCTCTGTGTAGCCCTGGCTGTCCTGGAACTCACTCTGTAGACCAGGCTGGCCTCGAACTCAGAAATCCACCTGCCTCTGCCTCCCAAGTGCTGGGATTACAGGTGTGTGCCACCACTGCCTGGCTAATGTACGTTATTTAATCAGCCATCACAGTAACGACTATATTTATTTTATTCTGAATTTGAAAATTACTTAAATCATTTACTGTGTACATGGGTATATGTGTTCCTTGGTGTTGGAGGGAGGTCAGAGGACAACCCATGGGAGTTGGGTTTCTCTATACCATGTGTGTCTTGGAGAGTTGGGTCTCTCTATACCATGTGTGTCTTGGACAGTTGTTGGGTCTCTCTATACCATGTGTGTCTTGGAGAGTTGGGTCTCTCTATACCATGTATGTCTTGGGTACTGAACTTAGGTGATCAGGTTTGGCTTTGCCCATTGAACTGCCCTGCTGGCTCGACCTCTTCAGTGTTCTTTGATGCACATAGCACGCCACCCTTGCTTAGCGTTTGCATGTTAGTGTTGATACAGCATCCAAGTGTTGCAATATCATGTTAAGACCACAGACTTGGAAAATAGAGCTGGAATTGTGAAAAGAACCAAATTTGAAGAATTACTTTAAAATACATATGTTAAAAACTTCAGGGTTTTTTTTTTTCTTTTGTCCCAGTATTAGAAGATAGTTTGGTAGAAAAGCACAATCATGGACTAGAACAGTAAACGTATGCAAAAGTAGGTTGCAATAAACCTTGTTAGTTGACTTCTCTTTAAATTTTATTTATTTTATTCATTATTTGCTATCAGTTCCCCTGTGTGTGTGTGTGTGTGTGTGTGTGTGTGTGTGTATGAATGTACATGTATGCATGTGTGGGTTAGAGAACAACATTCAGAAACAGGTTTTCTCATTCATTTTTTATGTGTTTTTTTTGGGGGGGGGCAAGACCTTGCCTTACTGAACTATGTCACTGCCCTATTTTTCATTTTAAAATTCATTTTGTTGAAAACAAAATTGGGCAGAAAATAGAGTCCTCATTAGCATCTTAGTTCCCACTCACCTATAGCCCCTTCCCTTATAGCCCCTTCCCTTATCAAAAATTCTTCCACCAGAGTAGGACACTCATGACCATTTTTTGAACCCTACAGAGACATGTCAGTATCCCCTCACATCCGATATAAATAAATTATACAGAAGGGTTCACTTTTGGGGTTCACTGTGGATTTTGGCAAATGTGTACATGATAGGGATGTACCACTGTATATTCAGAACAGTTGCCCTGCCCTAAGAGTCTCGTTGGCTGCCTAATCATTCCTTCCTCTCACGGAACCCTTGGCAACCACTGATCCCGGCTCTAGAGTTTGTTTTTCTCCAGGATGTCACTTAGTTGGGATTCTGCCTGATGCAGCTTTTTAAGATTGACTTTTTCACACCAGTATGGTTCCTCCACAGCTTTTCATGCCTTGGGGCACAAGCCTTTTTAGCATGAAATAATACTCCATTGTTTTCCTGTTTTTTTTTTGTTGTTGTTGTTGTGGTTGTTGTTTGTTAGTTTGTGTTTTGATACAGGGTTTCTCTGCATAGCCCTGGCTGTCCTGGAATTCACTCTGCAGATCAGGCTGGCCTCGAACTCAGAAATCCACCTGCCTCTGCCTCCCAAGTGTTGGGATTAAAGACATGTGCCACCACTGCCCAGTTGTTTGCCTGTTTTATAGTTTATCTAGTCACTGATTTGAGGGCTCTGGTTGTCTAAGTTTTGAGGATTATAAATTGAGATACTATAATATTTTGCTTAGGTTTTTGTGTGATATAATTTTTCATCTGGTTTGGGGATATACCAGAAGGTGTGATAGCTAGACGATGTGGTTACAGCATAGATAGGTATTTTTCCCTTTAAGATACTGAAACTGGCTTTCGACGTGGCTGTACCATTTTAAAGTTTCATCAGCAAAAAGTTAGAATAGTTTTGCTCCACATCTTTGCCAGCATTTGATAGCACCAGCTGGATTTTGTCCATTCTAATAGCCATGCGGAGGAATCTCAATTTAATTTTCATTTGATAAATGAACTAGAACAGTGAATATCTTTTCCTAATCTCACTAGAGGCCTTAGTTTTTTAGGTGGAGTTTTTTTGTTTTTTGTTTTTTTTTTTTTGTTTTTTTTTTTTTTTTAGTTTCTTTGTGGGGATTGGGGTTGGGGGATGGGGAGCAAGCCATGACACTCCTGTGGAGATTGGGGGACAGACACCCCAGGGAGTCGGTTCTCTCCTCCTATTATGAGGGTCTCTAGGATCAAACTCAGGTCTCCTGTCTCTGGGCCTTTACTTACTGAGCCATCTGAATGGCCTCTTTTTCTTATTCTCTCATTTACAGTTTAGATTTAATTAATTAACGATTTAACTGATTAATTGTGTGTTTTCGTTTTGCCATGACACGCATGTGCAGATCAGAGGACAGTCTGAAGAGTCGGTCTCCTTCCTTTCTTCCTACTTTGCTGTGTGTTCTGGGGTTGGATTCAGGAAGCAGGCTTGATGGCAGGCACGTTAACCCACGAAGCCATCTTGTGGGCACTCTTTTTAATTTTATTTTGACTTTTATTTGGTTTGCTTTAGTTCTGGTGAACCAGGGTCTTGCATCGCCCAGGTTGTATCTGCTTTGTGATTTTTTTCGATGTCTTGGGTTTCAATTCCTGATGCTCCTGCCTCAGATTTTTAGATTTTCAGGGTCTGGACATCTGGACTTGAGATGGAAAGGTTACACTTTAAGGACAGAAATGACAAATTTACAGGCTTCTAAAGAATCCTTGATGCAGAGGTGGCTTGCAGGGGTGGCATATACCTTTGATCCCAGCATTTGGGAAGCAGAGGAAGGTGGATCTCTGGCTTTGAGACTAGCCTGGTGAGTTCAGGACAGCCAGGTGTGGGTCACCCTTCTCCACGGTGAGTCATTGGCTGGTGGACTTGGTGGGGGTCACAGTTCAGCCTTGGATAATGTGTGATCTAATCAACCACAACTAGACTCCTGGAGGCTTGAGTTTTGCTCAGAAACTTACATGGGATGATGGTACCAAGGTCTAGATGGGTTGTCCAATGTCAAGATGGACTGCAATGTCTTATAGGACTTCTCCACTCAGCTTCCTGGTTTTTCTCACAGGAACTTCAAGAAGGAATAGTAAGAGGAACGTTGTGCACGAAACATGATTTTTACATCTCAGAAGTGAATGTATAGCAGATACCGTTTTCAGCACTTGCTGTTGCTACTGTAGACACTGTGAGTGTGATGGAAGGGCTTCTGTAGACAGCTTCAGTGAGACATTTCTCTTTATTGACCCAGGGGGAGGGTACAAAAGAACTCTTACAGTAGCCGGGGAAGGGTGGATTGGTCCTAAGACAGTACCTAATTATCCCGAGGATGGGAAGCCAGAACAGGACTTGTGTGCTGAGTTATGAAGCGTTTGCAGCGAGCTCTGCACAGGGTCTTCAGATAAAGCGTCTATGCTCAGGGACACTCTCCAGACAAGGTCAGGCAGAGAACCGGAAGTGCTGCTGAGAAGGGTGTCCTCAATTTTGCACCGAGCTATCGGACTGAGTGGACTGTGATCTTTTTTTTTCTGTTATTTTATTTATTTTTTTTAAATTTTTTTATTCGATATAATTTTTTTACATTTCAAATGATTTCCCCTTTTCTAGCCCCCCACACCCCGAAAGTCCCGTAAGACCCCTTCTCTTCCCCTGTCCTCCCACCCACCCCTTCCCACTTCCCCGTTCTGGTTTTGCCGAATACTGCTTCACTGAGTCTTTCCAGAACCAGGGGCCACTCCTCCTTTCTTTTTGTACCTCATTTGATGTGTGGATTATGTTTTGGGTATTCCAGTTTTCTAGGTTAACATCCACTTATTAGTGAGTGCATACCATGATTCACCTTTTGAGTCTGGGTTACCTCACTTAATATGATGTTCTCTAGCTCCATCCATTTGCTTAAGAATTTCATGAATTCATTGTTTCTAATGGCTGAATAGTACTCCATTGTGTAGATATACCACATTTTTTGCATCCACTCTTCTGTTGAGGGATACCTGGGTTCTTTCCAGCATCTGGCAATTATAAATAGGGCTGCTATGAACATAGTAGAGCATGTATCCTTATTACATGGTGGGGAATCCTCTGGGTATATGCCCAGGAGTGGTATAGCAGGATCTTCTGGAAGTGAGGTGTCCAGTTTTTGGAGGAACCGCCAGACTGATTTCCAGAGTGGTTGTACCAATTTGCAACCCCACCAGCAGTGGAGGAGTGTTCCTCTTTCTCCACACCCTCTCCAACACCTGCTGTCTCCCGAATTTTTAATCTTTAGCCATTCTGACTGGTGTAAGATGAAATCTCAGGGTTGTTTTGATTTGCATTTCCCTAATGACTAATGAAGTTGATCATTTTTTAAGATGCTTCTCTGCTATCCGAAGTTCTTCAGGTGAGAATTCTTTGTTTAACTCTGTACCCCATTTTTTAATAGGGTTGTTCGGTTTTCTGGAGTCTAACTTTTTGAGTTCTTTATATATATTGGATATTAGCCCTCTATCTGATGTAGGATTGGTGAAGATCTTTTCCCAATTTGTTGGTTGCCGATTTGTCCTCTTGATGGTGTCCTTTGCCTTACAGAAACTTTGTAATTTTATGAGGTCCCATTTGTCAATTCTTGCTCTTAGAGCATATGCTATTGGTGTTCTGTTCAGAAACTTTCTCCCTGTACCGATGTCCTCAAGGGTCTTCCTCAGTTTCTTTTCTATTAGCTTCAGAGTGTCTGGCTTTATGTGGAGGTCCTTGATCCATTTGGATTTGAGCTTAGTACAAGGAGACAAGGATGGATCAATTCGAATCAGTGGCCTTCCTATACTCAAAGGATAAGCAGGCTGAGAAAGAAATTAGGGAAATGACCCCCTTCACAATAGCCACAAACAGTATAAAGTATCTTGGGGTGACTCTTACCAAACATGTGAAAGATCTGTATGACAAGAACTTCAAGACTCTGAAGAAGGAAATGGAAGAAGACCTCCAAAAATGGGAAAACCTCCCATGCTCATGGATCGGTAGAATCAATATAGTTAAAATGGCCATTTTGCCAAAAGCAATATACGGATTCAATGCAATACCCATCAAAATCCCAACTCAATTCTTCACAGAGTTAGAAAGAGCAATTATCAAATTCATCTGGAACAACAAAAAACCCAGGATAGCTAAAACTATTCTCAGCAACAAAAGAAAGTCTGGGGGAATCAGTATCCCTGACCTCAAGCAATACTACAGAGCAATAGTGTTAAAAACTGCATGGTATTGGTACAGTGACAGGCAGGAGGATCAATGGAACAGGATTGAAGATCCAGAAATGAACCCACACACCTATGGCCACTTGATCCTCGACAAAGAGGCTGAAAACATCCAATGGAAAAAAGATAGCCTTTTCAACACATGGTGCTGGTTCAACTCGACTGTGATCTTAATAGAAGAGCTCTCCAGCAGCCAGAGCTGTTACACAGAGAAAACCTGTCTCAACACACCCCACCCGCCAAAAAACCCAGAGATGATTTAGATTTGATTGTTAAGTATTTAGGGAAATCACCACAGAACTCTTACTGAAGGATAATCTTTCTCTCTAACACAGATCTTAGGTCAGAACATTGGATCACAGATTGCCCAAAGAGCCCTGAAGAATTTTCTGAGACGTTTGCTTTAGGTTCGTTTTTATCCTCAAGAGGTATATTTGGGATTATAAAGGAATCTCCATATATTTTTAATGGGTTTGACTTCTCAGATCATTCCATGGAGGTCTCCACCGAAGATTTTTATTTTAAATAATAGCAATAATTATATCCCTGCTAGTTTAACAAAATAGAACAACTTATCCAAAATGTAAGACCAGTCATAACCAATATCTATATAGTACGTTTTTTTCTTGGGACAGGGTCTCACTCTGTAGCCCAGGATGGCCCTAGGACTTTAGATCCTCCAGGGTCCTGGGACTGCAGGTGTGAATCATCACATCCAGCCTTCTATAGCACTTTTCTATGAAGAAATTTAATTAAAATATGGAAAGGCTCATGTGTTATCATCTGGAATGCAGAAGGTCCCCTGTGTTTGAACTAGTGGTGTACTTGACAGAACTCTGTTGTCTGGTGGCCTGTTGCAGAATCTTTTGAAACATGATGTCATATACTTCCCCTGACCGTGCCGGGCCCTTTGCTGAGCTAGCCGCTCCACCAGGGTTTAGGCGACTCCCCAAGGCAGGGTTCAGTCTTAGAGCCAGCCTGTTTTTATCTCCCTCCCTCCCAGGATCTGTGCAGACTACAGATGGTGTTTGTCCTGGTTGGAGCTCAGCTGCCATGCCTGGCGATGTTTCTGTGGGAAAATGAGCCTCAGATTCTCACTGGGGATTCCAGTGGGGGGAGGATCTCCCAACCCTCCTGGGGTTGAGTAATGCTGATTTGGTTAACTAGGCATCTGTGGCTGTCTTCTCCAGCATCCAGAACTTTCTCTAGGAGCTTGCTTTCTTCCTTGGGGCTAAAGACCTCAAGGTACCCCCGTCTTTTCCCCAAAGTTCTCAGAGCAGGTCTGGACATATGAAGGGTTTGGATGCAGGTTCATAGGAATGGCTGGCCTTGGTGTGACTTTACTTCCTTTTTCCTAACAGCTTTCCTTTATTTTCTGGAAACTAGGGAAGAGGTTTGAACTTTTTGTTCTTTTTGTACTTTTAGCCTGTCTGGCCTCTGATCGCCTCTCCTCCCCCCTCAAGCATCTCTAGCTTTTTTGCCAAGAAGGAATGACATGCTAATTCGTGGCTTTCCGAGAGTCTGTTCGACTATCTGTTTAAACATGTCAAGTGCAACAATGTCCTTTAAGTGTGCCCTGTGCCTGGTGCACGTCCGGTATTCAGCCAGTGGTATTTTTTGAATGAATGAGTTTCTCATCGTGTCCTCTGAGCCTGTTGAGCTGATTAGGTTTGCATTTTGTCCTTGTTTTGGTTGCTCTTGGTATAAAATATAAAGCGTCCCTTGTAAGCTTGTGTGTTTGCATTCTTGATCCCCAGTGGGCAGTACTGTTTGCAGAGGTTTTAGGACCTTCAGGAAGCAGACCCTAAGGTGTCGGTCGCTGGGGGCGGGCCTTGAGATTTATGGCCTGGACCCACTTCCTGTACTCTCTCTGCTTCCTTATCTGTGCAGATGTGCTCAGCTTTGTACTCCGGCTGCCACACTTTGTGGACTGTCTCACTGTGAGCCAGAGTTGCCTTTCATCATAGACATATAGCAAATACACTTTATACAATGTGGATGATTGAATTAGATTTGCATATATTCCATGGGGGAATTGAGACTCAGCTCTCAGGGTAGAGAACCAGACTGGTGCCTTTAGGGTGCTGTTGGGGAAGGAATGGGTTGGCTGAAGCCCAGGGCAGAGGGAGTCCAGACTTGGGGGGAGGGGAATAGAGGAATTTTGCGATGGGAGGGGAAGGTCTTACATGAGGATGCAGGATGCACAGGCTACTGCTGGCTATGTTTGAGGCAATGCAGGACAAAAAGCTGCCGTCTCTCACTCTTCCTGCAGCCAGGGTGATGAGTATCTATCTGCTGGGGTATAGATTGAGGAGGAGTGGGTCTTGACTAAAGGTAGTCTGAAGGGGTCTAGCAAAAAGAGAAGAAAGGGATAACACATGAGAATGTTGGTAGAAAGGAGAGGAGGGAAGGAAGTTCCTCACTGCCTGTGGTCTGGGGTCTTTGGCTATCATTCCCAATTGAATCACATCAGTTGGAGCCTGCCTCTTAGCATGCTGGGCCAAGGGATTGAGGATTTTTATAATTTGCGAGGCAGCCTCCCCTCAGTGTTTCTTCCTCGGGGAGGTGGAAGGAGTTGGAACCGTTGGTTGGCCATTTGCTTGGTGACTAAATGTACTCCCCCAAACTCAGCTTCAGCTTGTCTCCCATAGGCTGAGGAACCCCGAGAACTCCCAGTGGTTGCTGGTGAAGATCCTGGAAACAGTGTTGTTATTCTGACTAGTTGCTTTAGGACGTGAAGGTGGTTGGGACTGTGTCATAGCCACATACCGTCACTACCCTAGAATGCCTCTAGCCATGTTTATAATGGAACCAAACACTTGTTTCAGACATGTTTACCTCACTAGATAGCAAGTCCTAATCCCTAGAACCTGCAAATGATATCTGAGGTGTCTGGGACTTGGCAGATATGGGTTAGCTAAGGATCTTGCTGTGGTGAGGTTTTCCTGGATCATGCGGGTGAAACCCGAGTACACCACACATCTATTGTAAGAGGTAGAGGAAGATTTGATGGCAGCACAGAGCTGAAGGCCATGGAGGGGTGGAGGCAGGGATTGGAGTGTTGCAGCCAGCTGTCGTACACTAGCAGCGATTGTACCCAAGAAAGCCCGGGAAGGGGTCCCTCTAAGAGACTGGTCCTTGTGGCACTGCCAGTGTGGCGATTCCATCCCACTAGGATGAATTTCAGGCTTTTAAACCTCAAGGACTGTGACCGCATACGTTTTGATTGTTTTAAGTCAACCAATTGGTGGTAATTTGTTAAGACAACCATAGGAAAACCACGGACTTCTTATTAATAGTTAACAAAAGATAAGCACTTTTAACCTTTAAATAATATTTTTAAAATACCTGAGAATTTTATAAATACACATAATTCATTTTGATCAAATCTACTCCCCCAATTTAGTCTCTTCCAATTTCTCTCCTATCCACACCCAGCATCATCCTACCAACCTCATATGTTCTTAAAAACAAACAAAACATTGAGACTACTCAGTATTGTATGACTGAGCATGGGAAGCCTCTCAGGGGCTGATCCCTGGAGACAACTGACTGCCTCCTCTCCACACCATCAGTAGCCACCAGCGGCCCATAGCTTCTCTCACAGCCAGCGGTGAGGCCTCACCCTCCCTTCCCCATTCATATTCTCTCTTCGAGGTGGTCCTTGGTTATTGGCTTCTGTTCCTGCATTTACTGTGATACTGCACCCACAGAAAGGTTTTGCTTCAAATTCTGGGGAGTCAGGTAAGACCTGATTGAAGATGAGTGGTCTCCATGTATGACTACCGGCCATCACACTGGGGTCCTACAGAGACCCAGGAACCTGTGATGCAAATTATAGGAAGTTGGCTCTTTGGCTCTGAGGTGATAAGTCAATGATGTGATTATATACATCCTGGGATAACAGATCTTAGGGTATGGGGCTGAGATTGAACTCAGGATGAGCTTTTTTAGTCTTCAGGGGCAAATTTCTGTCTTTGAAACTTACATTGGGTGGATGTTAGTGACTGATGTGAGTAACAGGTGTGTGCACAGCATTTCACCCCTCCCCCAACATTTAAAGACACATACACACCCTTTTGGGTCTTTCCTCCTTATCTTCTACCTACTGCAGAGATCACACAGCCAGTGATTGTGCACACCCCTCTGGGAAACTATGGCACAGATCTTGTTGTTTATTGTTTTTGCAACAGGAAGATAATTATCCCTGCAGGGCTTAGAGTAAACAAAATAACACTGCAGTCACTGTCTTTTTTGTTGTTTTGTTTCTGAGGCAATATGTTATACAATTTCTCTCAAATGTTTAGGTTTCTTCTTAAAACATTGTGTTTAAGAGGAACAGAATTTAATACGTTTGTGCCACCATCAAACTTTGAATTCTAAAATAACATCACAATTTTTGTCTTACATTCAGACACAGTGGCTAAGGTGTCTGAATGGAAACTGTGACATTGGAATGTTGCTATAATTGAGTTTCTTCTTGATTCCTAGGTGTTCATCTCAGAAATCCATGTTGAAGGATAACTTTAAAAGAGAGGGCACAGTCCTGACTCCTATGGATATAAAATGAATGTGTGCCAGAGATTTGATTAGCATGTGTTTAAATGTGGGAACTGCCAGAGAGATACCAGAACTGGTTCAAAGGAATGGGGAAGCAAATTTAGACATAAATGCAAAATGGTTCAACCAATAGGGCAGCAACCATTTGGATTTCCTAGATACTACTGGTTTGAATTTTTATGGTCATGAATCATTTGCAATATTATCAGTTTTCTATAATTGACAGGGTCATAAGCATTGCCTGTAGGCATTAAGAGGCAGCAGTAACCCAGCAGGGCTCTTCAACATGGACAGTCCATCCGGTTTAAGCTCCTTGGTAGTTTTTCCTTTCTAGCACTGCGCCTTCTGAGATTGGATCAAGCTCTACTTGGAAAAGAACTTCGATCTTGTGGATGAGGGACACCCAGGGGAAGAGATGCCTGGAGATCAAGTTCCTTTTACCCTTACTACTGGGACCCTCAATTACTGAGAGATCAATGACCTTGTAGACGTGCCACAAGAGTAGCTGGTTTCCCTTTGAAAGGCCAAGTAGCCAAATAGTGTAGTAACTAAGGGCAAGTGTTCGCTCATGTTTGTCTCTGTGCTTACTGGCTGGGTGTCCTCTCTGTCTTTGCTTCCTCATTGGCAAACAAGAATATTCGTAGCTCCTACTGTTAGCATGGTGACTGAGGAATCATGCAGTCATCCGTGTAGTGCAGGTAATGAATAAGCTAGTACCTATAAAACAGCAGGCAGCACTTGATCTGAACCCTGAGCTAGGCAGTTGTCAACTCTTACACATTCTCAAAAAGAATGACAGACATTTGTGAGCCACCATCTTGACATTTTGGGAGTCCCTGCCGTGCTGTGCATAAGGTCTCTGACCAGTAAGTTCAAACCTGTCATGTTCACTGGGAATATTACATTCCTTGGGCATCCTGTAGGATGAGAGTTGTCAGCTCATTGTGTCCACAGATTCTGCATCTTTGGATTTTGCCAGTACCAGATCAAAAATATTTGGTTAAAAAAACCCACAAAAACAACAAAACCCTACACCTGCATTTCACATGTACACATATTTTTCTCTTGCTATCATTACCTAAACAATATGACAACTGTATATATACCATTTCTGTTGACTTGGATATTATAAGCAATCTAAAGATGATGTAAAGTGCACAGAAGTATGCAATTCAACCTGGTGAAGTGTATTTAGCTTAAATCACATGGAGACAGACTTTAGAGTGTTTAGTTTTTAAGCAGGGTATACTGGTGTGTGCCTGTTGTCCTGGATACTCAAGAGGCAAGGAGAGCATGGAAGCCAAGAAGTTTGGCTGAGCTGAGTGAGATAGAGAAGGCCTGTTTTTTATAAATAAAAAGAGGCTGACAGGATAGCTCTGTAGGTAAAGGCAATCACTGTACAATTATGCTGAGTTGAATTCAATCCCAGGAGCTTACATAAAGGAGGAAGAGGAGAAAGGACTCTGCCTCTTGAGTGCAGGGATCAAAGGCATGCAGCACTACTGCCTTTGAAGAGAGGGTCTCATTTATGACACAGTCCTGTAACTCACTGTATAGACCAGGCTGGCTTTGAACTCACAAATCCCAGAGGTCTACCTGCCTACCTCTCAAGTACTGGGATTAAAAGTCTGTACTTTCATGCCCAGTTAGCAAAATAGTGTTTAGTGTAATGCTACTTTCCTTGACATTTTTGTAAAGCACTAATAGAATTTTGTTCTTAAATGCATAGATTTGGAACCACACTGTGTGAGTCTTACAAAGCCTCAAAGGTTGGAGCTCTGGAGTTCCTTTTCACACCGAGGATCCCAGGATGATGGCAGCTGGGTGGTTCGCTGAGGGTTCATACGTCTCCGTGCTTTTTGTGTTCTTCCTTCACAGATCCCTTTGGAGGACTGTTTTAGAGACTGCTAATAAAAGAATGAATGGGACCAAATATCAGAGGCAGTCACGTGACTCCCCTCCCTGGCCAAGCATGCACATGGGTGGGAAGCTGGCTTTCACTAGTACTTTTCCTGACTCACGTTGGGATCATAGGTCCACCCATCTGTGCCATGTTTTGATCTGTATGGGAGGCAGGTTTTAAAATCATGTGTAGGTGACAATCTCGTTTGTTTGCAGTGAAATCCTGCCAGCTACGTAGGCTTTCTGGTGCTTTTCTTTCTCTAGAGTAGCTTGTAGCTCAGGGGTAGAATGATTGCTTAGTATGTGCAAGGTCCTGGATTCAGTCCCTGGTCTTCACTGTCTCAGAATATCATGTGATGTTTATCTATAGTAGATGCTCATTGTCTTATAGATACTACGAGGCAGAGATAATGTTTTCAAAGATTGTAAATTAATAGCCACTACCCCCGGTCCAAAGTCGGGATGACACAGTTAATAAAGATTGCTGTAGCAAGTGTTTAAGTGTGATGACAGCCGCTGACTGGAAGAGAAGAACACACTTGCCCTCTTTGGCTTGAGTGTGTTACTCATGTCTTGTTTTATCTCCTGTCCTAGAACTTGGTAAGCATTACAGAACATAAACCGTGATCCCACATTACTTCATCATTCTCTCCTAATATTTACTCATAAACACCTGCAGTTACAGAGGGTTCCAGCCAGAATTTTAAAATGGATCTTTGTTATCTAGAATTGGGTTAATTGTGCTTCTTGGTTCATTATATATTATCAGGATCACTTGCAGATAAGTTGAGGCGTCTAAAGTCTTGAATAGCTTTTTTCTTTCTCTCTTGAGTTACAGTTGTGTAATTGAACACGGTAAATCATGCACAATAATTGCTGCTTAAATTGTCTAAATATTAGGATAGCTTTTGGCAGTTTTGGAAAGTTTGACAACCACACAGACTTTTATGATCAGAGGATGAAGTCATTGGCTTTTTCCATTTTTGTTCTTGCGCAACTTTAAAGTTAAGTGATAGATGGGTGCTTAGGAAGCGATGGCGTGTGTGTCGGGTGAGACTTCTGCAAATGGTTTCCAGTGTTGTAAATCCCAGTCATCCTCGGGGGACGCCTCATACCAGGAGGGAGGTTGTCTACTTAGAGGTGTCCTAGGAAGACTGTCGTCTCCTGTAGCAGCCTTGTTTTTCCTCCAGCCCAGGCATCCTCCCGGCTCTTATGCCACAGAACCACTTAACCTGGCTCCAAGTCCTTCCAAGAGTAGGACAATCAGCCATCATCACCTCTTTTCATTCTTGAAGAACTTTAATTATGAAAAATAACATGGATTTTCTTAAGCTTTACTGTGGTTTCTTAAAACTTAAAAAAAAAAAAAAAAAACAACTCCCCAAGCCCCAAAACACAATCCCTCATGCTTTTTGGCCTTTTCTTGATGAAAAAACAGGAGTGGTGGTTAGCTTTAATTGTCAGCTTGACATAGACAAGAGTCATGGGGTGGGGTCGTGGGGGAATAGGGGGAGGGACAGGGTGGGAGAAGAATAACAGTGGAGGATTATCTCCACTGGGTTGGTCTCTAGGTATGGTGGGAGATTGTCTTATGTTGATTGACCTGGAAAGACCCAGCCCACTGTGGGTGGCACCATTCACTATGCAGAGAGTTCTGAACTGTGTGAGTGAAGAAACTGAGCCGAGGACCACCAGCAACGGACATGCATGCATGCATTTCTCTCTGCTTTTGACTTTGAATGTGATGTAATGTGTTGCTTCAAATTGCTGCCATTGTGACTTCATTGCAGTGGTGCATTCTAACCTGGATTTGTGAACTAAGATAAGCCCTTTCTCCCCTACATTTTCTTTTGGGGCTGGGGGTCAGGGTATTTTATTACAGAATCAGAAAGGAAACTAGGACAACAGTCATCACACTCATCACAAATTCGGCAGAGGCTGGATGATTCTATGTGCTTTTTGACTTGTGTTATCTTAGTGTGATTCTTCCTGGGTGATCTTAGAATGCTGGCTCAAGGCAGCAAGATTTTGTGGAGTATAGGGAAGGTGCTCTCCTTATCGCTATGGGGGAAAGAAGGATGGTTTCTGGCAGCTAGCAGTATGTTGCTGGGGGGAATGGATCTGGAAAGTCCAAATGCCACCCCTGTTCAAAGGAGAGAGAACCATGCCAATTTCAGCTGCATTAGAAACATCCCACTGTTCGGAGCTGATGGCATAGGTAGGCAGGATTGTGGTTTTTGCAGACTGAGATTAGGAGAATGTTAATTGTAGCCATGTGTTAATTGACCAATGTGTTCAAACGTCCTGCAATGGGAAGCATGAGATGTGTCCATAAGTGGTGGGAGATTCTTATTGGCTCAGCTTCTAGTATCTAGGAGGGTGAGGTAAATGGACCCACTGAGCTCAGTGCTCAGGTAAGCTTGGCTCATTGCCTTGGGTATTTGTCCTGCCACATGGTGATTCCATTGCAAGAACGGAGCCTTGGGTTCCTCAGTCTGGACGTGGCGATTCATGTCTATCCTGCAGAAGTAAGGACATTATTCCATGACCTGGCATTTAACAGAGGCTTGGAAACTAATGGATAGTCATTGTTACTGTGTTTGCCAGGCTCAGGAAGTCGGAAGACAGCAGTAACTCCTGCCCTGACACCAGTAGCCGGTATTGGTACAGAGTAATTGGCCAAGGAAGACTGGTAGAGTCAGCTTCCCCCTAGGGAAGCAAAGATGGCAATGGCTGTGGGGAGTGTCAGAGGGGCCTTGCTGATGGAGGGTGTTGGGTTAGTGGGACTAGAAGCAGGTTTAATGTCTAGAGGAGGAAGAGATGGGTCACCTCAAGTTTCTGTACAGGAAAGGAGAAATAGGCAAATTGGTATACATTCAGGATTGGGAATATTGAGGAGAAGGAGGTGGTCTCAAAGTCTTCTGCAGAGAAATCCACAGCACCTGGAAACAGGAGTCTGGATATTAGGAGTGACTGTGAAGGCTCAGCAGGGAGAATTGCTCACTTAAGTTGGGGGCTAGGAACACAGGTCCGAGCATGCAAGGGTTGACCAGGGTTACATGGATGCCATGACCCAGCTCCTGTGTGTGGAAAAGGAACCGGTATCAAGCTGGGCTCATCTTAAACCAAAAGAAAAAAAGAAAGGAGGGAACTTATGAGAAACAGTGGAAGGAAAACTGCAGGGCATACCTTGACACAGTTTAGAGTAACTTTGAGTTCTCAGGAGACAAAGAGCTTGACATTGCTACACACACACACACACACACACACACACACACACAAAGTCAATCCAAACACCCTTTATTATCAAGACCTGTCAGTTTCCATTGAAGAAACCTTCAGGAAATCCTCTGCCCTTCCAGGAAAATGTGTTTATATTTAGAAGGTTTTTCAAGACCGCCTATTGTTAAATTTTTATTTGACCGGGTTATCACTTAGAGGCTCTGAACATGTCACCCGTGTGTCAACTGTGATGAGTGGGTTTCTTTTCTTACTGAGAACCATGAGGTAAGAACATGATTTGGTCTTTGGTGAGTGTTTCTTTCTTGTATCATGAGCATGGGAACCTGAGGAGGGCTGACAGGGACCACATGGTCCTGACTCTTTGGCAGATAAGAAAACCCAAGGCTGAGAACGAGTGGAACTGGCTTTGTGTCACACAGCTCACAAGAGAAAGAGCCTGCCTTGGGGACAGTCTCAGTTTCCACACACCATGCCCTCTTGGCTCGTCCAGAATGGAAGGGATCAGATGGAGACCCCCAACAGGAAGAGACCATCTGACTACAGAGCTTGATTGAGGGAAAGAGCAGTTGGATTTTAGTGATAACTGCAGGAACTTTATAATTCATTAGCCGACCTTACTAACAAGTGTTTACTTGAGGAGGAAAGAGCTAAAGCATCAGGAAGGAAACTGTTGTCATTGGAGGTCTTTATAAAACACCAACATTCATGAGCGTGGCTGACGGCATGCCTGGTACTACCACATGCGTCTTCTATAGACTATGGCTTACTTTAGTGTGTTTACAAGAGAGGCACTCTTAGGCCAGTTTTTAAAATGAGGAAACCAAGGCTCCAAGAGGTGAGATGACCTGCTTAAGGTAGTTGCTCTAATTACCTTCTTGCTGCTGTGATGAACACCATGCCCAAAAGCATTTTGTGGGAGAAAAGGTTCTTTTTGGTTTCCACTCCCAGGTCACAGTCTGTCGCTGAGGGAAGCCAGAGTAGCAACCTGAGGCAGGTGCTGCTTGCTGACTTGTTCTCAGGCTCCTGCTTAGCTAGCTTTCTTAAATAGCCCGAGATCCCCTGCTCAGGAACGGTGCTGCCTACAGGGGTCTGGGTGCTCCTCCATCTATTGACAAGTAAGACCCATAGACATGCTCACAGGCAAGTCCAATCTGGGCGAGCCTACAGTGGAGCCCACTTCTCCGACGGTTCATGGCTCTGTCAAGTTGGCAATTAAAGTCATCTGGGCCAGTGAGAGAGCCAGAAAATGTTAGAATTAGGATTATAACTATTTATGTCCCTCTAAGGCCTGCTCATGCATCTTTCAGCTTTTTACTCAATGACTCTATTGAGAAGAGTATTTATTCTTTGACGCTTGTTCTCAGGAACCCAGTGAACTAGCCTCTTTAGGGGTATGTCCTTGCTTTAGTTTTGTTTCAAAGCTCCTAGGAAATACCACAGGACAGAGCTTCCCTCAGGGGTGGTAGGGAGACTGTGCATTTCTCACCGGTGCCCGGGTGATGCAGTCTTACTGGTCTTTGGGTTTTCTGATTGAGGGGAAGACTAAGCTTCAGTGTTCCCCCAAGCTGTATAGTGTTAGGACTCTACTGGTCACTGTTCTGGGCACCCGATTTTCTGTGTCAGCCTTCTGCTAAGAGTGCTGTATGCTGTCTCTCCTGTGCCCTCAACAGTCTAAAGGAGGCAGTATTTCCTCTCCTTATAGATGACAAAATTGCGACATATTGAGTTCAGTCAAACCTAATGCCCGTGTGACTAATCTGGGTTGCCTTCCTGTGCCCACGTTGTTATTGTCATCGAGAAAAAGCTTCCATAGCTTTGGCTTTTCTAACCTTTTGGATTAGACTGAAAGGTATTTTCAATCAAGCAGCCATAACAACATTCCATAAACAGAGTGACTTATAATCAACAGAACTTTTCATTTCTTACAGTTCTGGAGGCAGGAAGGCACGGATCAAGGTGTCGGCAGATGAGGGACCACTTGCAACGTGATTATTTACTCTGAGCATGTGGTGGGAGGTGCAAGGGATTTTTCGGAACCCCCAAGGGCTACTAATCCTGTTCATAGGGTTCTGTGATAATAATTATTATTATAAATGTAAGTACTAAATTAATTCAGCACTTGTTTTTTTTTTTTAACCCTAGCTAGTTCTTCAATATGAACCCAGAGATTTCCCCAGAGAGACCAAGATTTATTTGCAACTTGAAAGCACAATAACTAGGCATTATAATTGTATTCTAATCTTCTAATCTAATCTAGCTACCTCCCAGCCAAAATTCCTGAGATGCTTGCATTTTGTATTGGTTTGGATCCCTGGGCTTCAGTTGTGTTCTCCCATGATGTCTCTTTGGACTCATTCATCATAGTGAATGCTCTGCCTAATGCATGACTGGCGGAAATCCTGACCTATTCTCTCTATTGCCTAGCTATTGGCTTTTCCAGCTTTTATTGACAAGGCAGAGAATAAATGGTGAGCATTGTTTACACAAATTTGAGACAGGAGATTTTTAAACATAAGCATTACAAAGTCATGTCTAGACTGAAACCAGATAGTGGCATCGAGAAATCATCATTTGAATAACACAAGGGTAAACTTTATACAACTCCACAAAAAAACGTTTTGCCTAAAGGACTCTCTCCTTTCCTTTTCAAATGTCCCACCTCCTAATGCCATCAGTTCAGGGATTAGGAATTCAACATTTACACAGAAATTTGGTGGTGGTGGTACGGCTCACAAACATTCTAAGCATAGCAGAAGCTCAAGTTCTATTGAAGGAAACCTGCAATTATTTGGAATGTTTCTGGTTCCAAGTGTCTGCATTTTATTCTCCTCCTGTTGTACCTGAGGTGGTATATGAGAGCATTTTTAGAACAACAGAGAGGTTACTTTATCAAGGGCATGTATGATGTGTCTTACTTTACTGCTGTGAACAGACACCATGACCAAGGCAAGTCTTATAAGGACAGCATTTAATTGGGGCTGGCTTACAGGTTCAGAGGTTCAGTTCATTATCATCAAGGAGGGAACATGGCAGGGTCCAGGCAAGCATGATGCTGGAGGAACTGAGAGTTCTACACTCTTCTTCTGATGGCCACTAGAAGACTGTCTCCTAGGCAGCCAGGACGAGGGTCTTAAAGCCCGTGCCCACAGTAACCACCTACTCCAACAAGGCCTACCTCCTAATGGCGCCAAGCATGTACAAACCATCACGTGATGTTTGCATTGAAGTTTGTTCTTTGGACCATAGAGGTGCTTACTGCATTTGTAGGACCTAGATTTGAGTGTGGGGCCTGAGCTGCTGGCCCCTGTTCCCTGGGGAGGCTGGCTGAGCATCAAGCTTTGGGCTTCTCCCAGACTAGTCATCTTATGGGTTAGGCCTGGTTTGCTCCGTCTTCGACTCTCCAGCTTCTTTAAATGTACACTAATATTGACAAACGAGTTTTTTCTTCTTTAATGGATTGGACGCCTGCGTTCTCCACTTCTGCAGATGCACCTTTCCATGCTGGTGTTAGGAGATATGGGTGTCTGTGTTAAGGCGAGAATGAGTCAGGATGGCATTAAAGAGAAACAACGGGAGCTTGTTTCCTTCCCTGCTCTCAGTCATGTGAGAATACCGAGATGTAGGCATTCCGAAGCCCAGAGAGGACTCTGACCGGTACCCATCTGCGATGCTACTCTGATTATAGACTTCTGCATCGGTTCTATCTGGAAGGTCAAGATTATGATATCTTGTTCCTGCAACTTAAGCAAAGACAGTGGTTTCTGGGTTAGAGATTCTGAAAGCACACTCCCTGAACCATCAGCAGGACCCTGAGAATTTACTATTGATGTAAATTATGGTGTCTCAGCCAGGACATACTGAATTAGAGATTATAGGGAGAGACTTAGCTATTCTAACAGCCCTGAAGGTGATTCTTGCTTCCAGTCATCTGGTAGTCATTAGTAAGCTATCATCTCAGGCCTACTTCTGTCTGCTGATTTAGAATGTGTACGTTCACAGAGCAGCCCTGTTGGGCATGCATGTTAACCTGAGAGATCTTTAAAGATATTGCAGCACCCTGGAGTTGCTGCTCCAAGTGAGGCAGCAACTTTGATGTGCTAGACAACAGGTTTAAAAGTTTCTCAGGTGATTCAAATGCAGTAACCCATTAGATCCCTGGCCCAAGTGGTATGAAGCCTGGTTTTCACATATCAGGAATGGGGTCCATGTCTGGAGACACACCATGATGGTTCCTTCCTTCCCAGTTCTCCACCATCCCAGAATGTGGCCCCAAAAGACAAGGAGGTGAATTATCCTTGTATCTATAGGGGAGAGAGAGAGACAGAGAGACAGAGACAGAGAGAGACAGAGAGACAGAGACAGAGAGAGACAGAGAATGAGCTCATGAGTAAGAAAAGAGTAAGAGCCAGGGAGAATAGTTTGGAGGTATGGGAACTGGAGACGTGGAGTCTGTCATCTACCCTCCGGCCACAGTGCATCATAACAGCTGATAACACAGCCACAGAGCAGATTCCTGGCTCTACTCTCAAGAGCTAATGCCTAGAGATTTGAGAAGGGCCTAGGAATTCCTATTGTTGAGCTGCCCTGAATGACTCTAATGAAGAAGCCCCAGGATCTATCCTGACACTGCTCGAAGATTGTGATCTGACTGGTTATTAGGATTATCTGGAGAAACTAATAATAAAAATAACGGTGACGATGATAATGATGACGACAATGATGATAAAATAATTACTAATACTAATACTAATACTAATACTAATACAGGTTTTCTAGTCCCATCCCCAACTTTTCCAGTACATCAGGGAATTGGAAACAGTGGTGTTATAATAAAGTGGTCCAGGCTTCATCTATTTCTTATATTAGATTCTCCCTTCTAGGACAATTTTGCAAAGGAACTCTTGTTGTCTATGGGCCCTGTTGGAAGTGGGTGGGTTGGGTTTTCACTTTTTGAGTGACAGTTCCGAGAACAGCTTCTTTGCATTTAGACCACCCGTCCTTCCAGATGCGTTGTCCTGACTCCTGAGCTGTCTCGTCCCCGGTCCGTGCTGCTGAGCATCCTAGGAGATCTCAGTTCACTCTCACTGTGGGCCCTGCCTGACTCCTCTTTACTTCCCCAGGACTGAGTTATCTTTCCAGCTAGCGCAACGCTGGCCACCCCAGGAACTCTCTTTGCACAAATCATAGTACCTAAAGAGTAACTGTCCAGTGGGACTGTGGCTTTTGATGTGTATCCACGTCATCTGGAGTGACGACTTACTGGGCTCCAGCATGACTTTCTATTTCCTGTGTCTGAGGCGGGTATGAGAATTTAGGTTTTTAGTAAGATCCTAGGTTCTGCTGGTATTGCTGGTCCAGGGACCACATGATGCCGGATATATCTGGGATCCTATTATCCTGCCTGATATCTTTTCTCACTGGACAACAGTCCTTCTTCTGATGTTAAGCTATATGAGGAGAAATGGATTTCTAGAAGAGTAAGCAATTATCTGAAGGCAGAAGTCAGTGTAAGTTAGGATTGGGACTTGGTTCCTATGAGTTCCCTGCCTTTTTTGGCCTTGGTTCTACAGAGAAGAACATTGTTTATACATGGACCTGTCAGAGTGGGCTATGGCCATGACAAGGATCTGGCTGTGGCTTCTTATTGTTCAGGGTGTGGTCAGAACGTGTCCCTCTTTCTCATCAAAGGTTCGTTGTTCTCCCACATCCATGCAAGCTCAGAAATGATGTGCATTGCTGCCAGAGTCAGAAGCCATCAGGTCAGGTCCTGTAGCAGTCACTGGTGGAATGTCCTCTTAGAATCTTTCACTCAGTTGTCGAGTGTTTTGATCAGGCGAATGGCTGTAATGATGGTTGGATAGCAGGAGAATCTATTAGGAAAGTGTGTTGTTAAGTGAGCTCACCCAGACTCAGAAAGACAAAACTGTATTCTCTCTCATAGCAGGCTCCTAGCCTGTGTGTGTGTGTGTGTGTGTGTGTGTGTGTGTGTGTGTGGTGTATGTGGTGGGTGTGAGTAAAGGTAATAATATAATAAAGTCTAACAAACTAGAAAGGAGGCCAGGGGTGGGGGAATTGAAAATAATGGAGCAAGAAAGACAGAGGGTCAGCAAAGGGCCACAGAGGACACGAGAAAGGAAAGGGTCATGAAGTTACAAAGTGGGGACATCAAGGGTAACAAGTATGCAGGAGACGTGAGGGAAAAGGAGGGTCTGCTGAGTATACTCTATTAAAATGCCATAATGATATCTAATATCATGGATGCTAATTTAGGACACCACTTAACAAAAACCCACTGGAGTGGTTTAGCTTTGTGGTGGAAATGTTTCATTTCGGCTTTTATCAGTACACCTGGGTGACCGCACTGTCTACTCTTGAATAAACACTGAGGTTTTCTAATAAGGTCATTGCGTTTGTGCAGGCAATGGGGCAGATGCCGTGTGCCACTGAAAAGGAAAGAATGCTAAATGTTCAGTAGGGTGGGATGGGGAAAAAAAAACATGTTCTGTTTTTCTGTCTGTGAGGCTGGGTCTGTGTACTGGCTGGTTTTGTAGGTCAACGTGACACAGGCTGGAGTTAACACAGATAAAGGAGCTTCAGGTGGGGAAATGCCTCCATCAGATCCAGCTTTGGGGTGTTTTCTCAATTAGTGATCGAGGTGGGAGGGCCCCTTGTGGGCCGTGCCATCCCTGGGCTGGTAGTTTTGGGTTCTATAAGGGAGCAAGCTGAGCAAGCCAGGGGAAGCAAGCCAGTAAGAAACATCCCTCCATGGCCTCTGCATCAGCTCCTGCTTCCTGACCTGCTTGAGTTCCAGTCCTGACTTCCTTTAGTGATGAACAGCAGTGTGGAAGTGTAATCTGAATAAACCCTTTCCTCCCCAACTTGCTTCTTGGTCATGATGTTTGTGCAGGAATAGAAACCCTGACTAAGACAAAGTATTTGGCATATATTTAGTCCATTTAGAGTTCATTTGGTGCATCATTAAGCAATCTAAATAAAAATTTGAAGCCTGGAATTACAAAACCTAGGAAAGAGATCAGGAGTCATAGATGCAAGCATCACCAACAGAATACAAGAGATAGAAGAGAGAATCTCAGGTCCTGAAGATGTCATAGAAAACATTGACTCAACAGTCAAAGAAAATGCAAAATACGAAAAGCTTATAACCCAAAACATCCAGGAAAACAATGAGAAGACACTGACAAGCAGACATGGGTTATGCCTTTACAGACTTGTAGTTCCTAAAGAACTGCCAAAATCTTTCTCTTCTTCTCACTCTACGGAAGCCTGCTGTCACCAACAAGTCCTGACAGTAAAGGGAAAAAATAGGAGGGAAAGAGGGTGCCGGGAATTCATGATCTATAGGGGCTTTCGGATAGATTACTGGATGGTTTGACGGATGGTTGTGAAGCCCATGATTAATGATGTAGTCCTTGTGGCCTTATGAAATCCTCACTTACAGAATTGTTGTATGGAATTTCCTTGTTTTCTTTCTTGTAATTGCATCCTCCGGTTTCTCACTTGGGGACAGCTTAGCAGTTTCACATTGTAAGAAAACAAACAAGATTACTATAAAACCAAGCTATTTTCAATGGTAAAGCGTTACCTAAATTAAAAGTATAAAAACTCCCTTGACTGTTCTTTTTTTGGGGGGGGGGGAGAAACACACAAAAATATAAATAATTGGGGAATAGTAAGACTGTCATTGAACTCATCATGAGCTATTGTTTAAAAAGCCTGGGATGATGAGTTAGGACAGTAATTTATTTGGGGGCTGGCATCTTCTAGCTGGAAGGCAGTTGTTGTTGGTATTAGTTCTTAATAATTATCAGATTTCTATTTGCATATCGATTATATGTTATGTGATATTTTAGCTTGACTGTCTAACTAGGAGTCCCATGGGTCTCTGTCCCTTCAATTCTGGGGTTTAGTACATGCCTGCACGTGAATGCTGGGGACAAAAACTCAGGTCCTCATGTTTGCAACAACATGGGCTTTACCCACTAATCCATCTCTGCAGACCTCCAAACAATGAAAACATGTGTGGAAAGTCAGGCCCATACATGGATAAAAGAACATTTGATTTATTTATGAGTTTTGATGAGTATGGGATCTAGGTCTTTGTACACAAGAAACACTCATTCTACTGCTCAGCCCTAAAAAGAACATCTAAACTCTTGTATTTATTAGGATACTTTCTCTATTTATAAAACTGTCAGTGACAAGAAAACCCATTATAAAATTTAATTTTATGGATTATTGTTTTGAAAGAAGGGCCTTGCTTATCCTTTCAGCTGTGCCCTCTCAGGCCTGGGAGTGTACAGTTTTATTTTCTGAAAATGGTTAGGTTACATTTCACAGCAAAGGGTCAGCAGCCAGAGGATTAACTGCTTGCAAACAGGTCTCTGGCCTTGCGGTTCCCTTCCATTTAGAGGAGTGACCTCCGATTTCACAGAGGTGTCAACTGTTGGCCTGACCAGTGTGAGTGTAGCGGTCACAGTCCTTGGGGCTGTGTCCATGGCCTGCCCAGAGTATGTGTTCACTAATGATATTGGGCACCAGTGACCTTTGGAAGCATTTTTATTTTAGTGAGAAAAAGCCTTGGCACAGCACGCATAGCTTTTCTTCCAGAGTGTTTCGTCCAAAGTCATATGATATGGCTATTAATTTACATTCAGGAATGCTGTCAGAATAACTCAAGTGGTGGTTTAGAAGCCATTTTTCTTCATTCAGTTGTGAAGATCAGTTTGGAACTGTCTCAAGCCTGAGGAAGATCACACAGTGGAATTTCCTTTCTTTTTTTCTTTTCTTTTCTTTTTAATTTTTTTTTTTAGCTCTGTACAGTCTGCTGGCATTTTACAGAGGGCACAGCTTTACTCTGATTTACATGATTAAGTGTGGGAAAGGAAGAAACGTCAGTAGCTAAGTGTATCTGCTTCAATGAGGCAGGCTGTTTTAGGTTAGTGTAAAATTCCAGTGATTGAAATAAAAGTCTGTCTCAGAAATGCAGTCTGTCTCTCTCTTTTAAACTCCCTCCCAGACTGTGTTAGGGTGTGAGGGGAACCAACTAGGGTTGGGCGTGGCGTACTAACTGACACCTATCTGCTGCTGCCCAGAGACAGAGATTATCCCAGTGCTTTGCATATGTCAACAAATCTACATAGAGGCCCCCACTTTGTGCTTTCCATTTTATAGATTGAAGAGCTGAGTTACAAAGATAATAGACCCTCAGGCTAAATTCTCCAGACTGTTGGCCATCTGGCTTCTGTGGAATATGGCTTCTAATCACGATAGATAAGTTATATTTTATTCCTATCTTAATTTCCCTTCACTTCATCTTAAGCCAAATTTGAGAGACTTGATACCCAAGTTGATAGCCATTTCAGCCTTGTAAAACTAATTTTGATTGCTCTAATTAAAAAATAAAAATTAAGACGCTTGTCTTGTTTAATGATTTTACTTGATGAAAGTAAAAGAAGCCAGTTTTTCAGGGCCAGTGGATGACTCAGTGGCGGTTTCCACTAAACTGGATGGTCTGAATTTGATCTCCAGGGCCCACGTGGTTGAAGGAGAGAACCGATTCTAACAAATTGTCCTCTGAAATCCACACAGGTTGTGTCATGCTTATGCATGCACGCACGCACACACACACACACACACATGTGCAAATTCATGCTACTTAAATAAATAAAATAAAAAGAAGCCTGCTTTTTTAATAAATTATACATGCTTAGACTTAGTAACCAATCATAGTAGGTAAAGAGTTGCTTTGAGGGTTAAAATAATATGTCTCAGTACAGCAGGGTCATTGTAAAGTCTAGAGTAGGGCACCCTATCTCCTACACTGTTTATATTATGTAACTTATAACTTTAAAACTTGAAGTAGGTTTAAACCTGCCTTTTAAGTGAGTTAACATTTCTTTTTGAAAACAGAATGTCGATCCTCATGGCGTTGCAACAGCAATAAACCATATGAAAATCGGCCAAGTATCATAACTTAAACAAAAGTTAGTGAACCTTATAATTTTGCTGTTGTAGGTGATCGTCCATGTTAACCTTTGCGTATATTTTCTTTCCACCTGTATGCATGTGCTCACTCTCTATCAGTGGTTTTGAGTTTCTTCTAGGAGCAGGTGCTGTTCCCAGAACAAGGGCAAAGGCCACCACTTGTCTGTCACTCCCTGTAGAGCTTCTTTGCAGAAAGAGACAGTGACTGGATAAAAACGTGCCAATGTAGGGGAGGGAACAACAGGAGGGAGGTGAGAATAGAGGTAGAGAGTTGATATTTTGGAGAGCACCTTCTTGGGGATCCCAGTGACACAAGCCACGCCCTGAGGATCTACCAAGGGATGTCACAGGACAGGTGCAGCCCTGCAAGGACACTGAAGCAGAGGCAAGCTCGCTCAGGGTCTGGGAACTGGCGTGGAGGCTGGTGTGAGAGCAGACTCGGGGAGAAGTGGACCAAGCTGGCATGCTGTGCTTACATTTCACAAGAGGGTTTGGAGCAGAGAATGCCATCTGGTTTTGGTATAACATGCTCCTTCTTGCTGTCCTTGAGAGAATAGAAGAGGCGGACAAGGCTGCCTGGGAAGGGAAGGGTTTGTGGAGGCAGTGAGAACAATGGTCAGATTCAAGTTATAGTTAAAGAGCAGCCTGCAGGATTTAGAGATGGGTTTGATGTGTGCTGTGAGAAACAGAGACGTCAAGTGTGATATTTAACTATTATGGATATTAAGTAATATTTGGTATTATATGTTAAAATGCTACTTCCTTTGTGTATTGAAATCCTAACTCCCAGTAACTCAAGAACTGTTGTCTGTAGACCTAGGGTCAGTTCAGGACTAATTAGTTAAGATAGAGCCATGCTATCCTGCACACCAGTGAGTGTTGTTGGTGGTGCTAATCCACTGTGAGTAAGCCCTTAAAGCAATGATTGTCAACTTTCCTAATGCTTCGGCCCTTTCATACAATCTTGATGGAAATTAAAGACACAGGGCTAAGTGAGATCACCAGGAAAGGTGTCCATGGAGTAAGGCAGCCTGGGAAATTGTAACTCTTAGAGGTTGGGAAGAGAGAGAGGAGCCAGAAGAGTTTGAGAAAGGTTCAGTGGAAATGTGGGAAGAAAGGTGTCAGCTGTGGCATCTCATTAGTAACAGGAGGGACTGACAAGGACGAGGGACAGACCCATTATGGCTAGCACTGCTGATGCCAAGAAGGGAGGGGACTAAAAATCCCCCCCCCACCCCAGATTTAGTTGGTAGCCTGAATGTCTCTCACTACTCAGACAAGATGGGGATTCAGGGAAGGGGCGGTACAAGCTTGATTGGCAGGGGGTCAATAAAAAGTGGGAACTTCAAAAGTAAAGTTGGCATTCCACCATAAGTGCTGTTTCATGTCACTGGAAATTCTTAAACATTGCTTTTAATGACTGTACCACATTCCAGGATTCTTATCTGTTCTCTGTTTGTTCAATGAGTAGGCTGTTTGCAACTTTTACTGCCATATTGATTGCAAAACTGCAGTGGGTGTATTTGAACATTGTAGGATCTCCTACAGTAGGAATGATAGTGTTCAGTCCTAAAACTTTGGCAGTGGGTATTTCTCACTGGACGTTTCTCTTTTACACGTTCTGTAATTGAGAGCGCACTGAATAGTGTTAAGTCACCATGGTGATGGTGTATCTTGTAGGCTGAATTTCTTCTTCCCCAGACTCTCATGTTAAAGTCTATATTAGTCTTTCTTATTGCCATAACAAAATGCCAGAGGGTGGGTAATGTAAAGAAGAAGAGTTTATTAGTTCATATTTTAAGAAGCCGGAAGTCCAGGCTTGGGTGGTCCCATTTGTTCCTCTCCAGTGAAGACCTGTTGGTGGAAACATGTATGAGAAGGATCACAAACTCAGATAGGAAACCAGGATGTCAGGAGGAGCTCAACAACCTGTTCTGTGGGAACTAACCTCATCTCTCCTCAGGGCAGTGCCCCCACCCATCCTCTACTTCCTGAAGGTTGTACTACTTCCGGATATCTCTGCACTGAGGACTAGGCTTCAAACTGGAACCTTTGGAGAATGAACTCGTATCCAAAACAGGACCCAAGAGATACTTTTGGAGCATGGTTTTTAAAGAGGTCCTTAGTTAAGGATAGGTCAATAGTGCAGACCTCGATCCAGTATTAATGGTGTATTTCTAAGAGGAAATTTAGACAGAGATGCCAAGGAGAGATCACATGACAGCACAGGAAGAAGATGGCTGCCTACAAGCTGAGGACTGAGGCCAGAAGAGACCAGCTGTGATGCTGGGTCTCACACTCTGATATTTCTCTCCTCATTTGTGTCTTAAGTTCATGGTGTCAGAGGCATCCTCCCTAACTCCACAGATCCCCTGGATATCCCATCCACATTGCACACTGTTCTCTTTGATTGTCATAATTGTCTTTACTTCTTGTTGATTGCCCAGGATGGGCTGGGTATGTTTTCCTGTTTCTGGTTCTGTCTCTGGGGTATGTGACAGTGCCTAGTGCAATAGAATGCTAAGTTCTTGTCCAGTGGTTTATTAAAGGGAAAGGTGAAACTTGCCTAAAGGTACAGAGCTGGGGGAGGAGGCCCATCGGATTCAGATCTGTGCTCACCACCATCTGAAGCACACAGCATCCTGCTTCTCACGAGTAGATGAGCTTATGGGCAAGTCACATTGTTAGGTTTTTGGTCTTTATGATGATCTCCTTTAAATTTTAATTTAATTAAAATTGTGTGTGTGTGTGTGTGTGAGTGAGTGTATGTATGGTGTGAACATGGAGGTCATAGGAAGACATTGGGTGTCCTGTCCTAGCACTCTGCCCTACTCTCATGAGACAGAATTTCTCACTGGACCTGTCGGTTGGTTTGTGGCCAGCAAGACTCCTCGCTACTCTGGTCTTTGTCCCTCACCTTACTCTGGGATTACAAGTTTGTGAAGCCACAACCAGGTTTTTATGTGGGTAGTGGTGACTTGATCCAGGATGCTTTGCTGCACAGTAAGCACTCTTACTTACAAAGCCAGGTCTCTGGCCAGCCGCCATTGCTATTTTAATATAAATAACTCACAGATATTGATCTGTTGCCCAATTAAGGGCCTCTCACATTTATGGGTTTGGTTATGTCATGTGTGTGCTGGTACCTGTGGAAACTGGAGGAGGACGTTGGATTCCCTGGAGCTGGAATGGCAGGCAGTTGTAAGCTGCCTTACGTGGGTTCTCTGCAAAAGCAGCAAGCACTCTTAATCACTTAATTTCCAGCTCCATGTACTGATTAAAAAAAATTTTGTGGGTATTACATCTTAGTCTCTGATTTTCTGCAAAATAATTCTCTATCTTTTTACCCAAAGTTTGGGGCTCAAAGCTGGAATTTAAGAGGGGGCTCAATGTTCAGACAATGAATACAGATATCATGATATTAAAACAAGCTTAAAGATTATTTCAACATGTTGTCTGCTCACTAGACATCATCTAAAATGATTTCTGTGCACGTCATAGACGGTAAAATTCCAATTTGCTGGGTGTGCATTTACCAGCTGTCTATTGGTGTTTACTACCATGAAAGCACAAAGTGAATTTAGTCTATTAATGTTAAAAGGAAAAACCTTAGATGGCTTTAATCTTTGTTTCATTGATCAAAGAATACTCATAAATCAGGCAGTCCCCAGAGCTAGTACGTTGAGAACTCCCGCCTTCAATGTGGCCAGGTGACATGTCTGGACAGTACAGTTGAATTGGTTTCAGCTTGGCACTGTACCTTACTTGAATCAGGCACCTGTGGCTGAAGCTCAGCTCCTGTCCCTGACTGACACTACTCAGCCCTTTGTCCCAAGAGTGGATTCCAAAGAAGGCTTTTGGCTAGTTGACAATTGGGTTGAGTAATCCTGACCCAAAATGCTTGCATTTGGATTTTTTCTCCTGGATTTTGTTATATCTGCATATGCAGAATGAAGGATCTTCTGGGTTGGACTCAAGTCTGATTACTGAATTTACTTAAGTTTCATGTATGTATTGTATACATTTCCTGGAAGTTGTACTGTATGATATTTTTCATATATCTCCAGTTTGATCTAGCATATGGCGTCAGATGTAGTGTTCTCCTTGTGTCTTGTTGGTACTTTAACAGTTTGGGAGTCTAGAGCCTCCATGTTTCTGGAGTGCCCATTTGTACTAAGAAAGCTCGTCAAGCGAGGGAGGAGAAATTAAGAATCCCTCTGGGCAATGAGTTTAGCTCAGAGGTATTTGAGAAGTGGCTGAGTCAGTAGCGAATTTTCAGCATTCTAATTCACACTAGCATCTCTGAACACTCTAGAAACTTGTATTGCTTTATCGTTCTGATTTTCAGTGGCTCTGTATTTGGTTACCCTTTTATACTTCCTTTGAAGTTTTTGTCGGTGTGAATAAGTCTGCTGAGGTTACCGGAACGTATGTCTGGGCACGGTAATTTTTCTTTTGCATTGTTAGGGTGCATGCCTAGAAGCTGAGGTGTGAAGCCCCTGAAACATACTGCTAGGCTGCCCTCTGAGGGCATCTGCCAGGATGGGAGAGATGGCTCATCAGTACAGGGCCCTGTTGGACAAGCATGAGGAACTAAGTCTGGATGCCCAGTGTGCATGGAAAAGCTGGGCACAGTGGCCCAGGTCTGTAATCCCAGTCCTGGGAATGGAGTCGGGATGACCCAGAAGCCAGAGCCCTGGAGCTCACTGGTCTGCCAGCCTGGCCTAGTGGATGAGCTCCAGGGTCAGGGAAAAACCTTGTCTCAAAAATTACAGAGAGGAGTGATCAAGGAAGATGCCCGGGGTGGACACTCAGGTACGCATACACACACACACACACACACACACACACACACACACACACACACACACAAGCAAACACAAGTTTCCATCCACAAATGTGCACACTGCAAAAAAGTACTATTATGTCTTACAACAGCACCCTTTATGGATATTTGACGTGTGTGCCTAAAAAGCTAAGCGGTCACAGTCTCCCGCCCTGCTTCATTTGAACTTCATTGGCAGACATCGTTGATTTGGTTGGTACCCACAGGCTTATGTGCTACTGTGTTTTCCTCTTTTTTGTTTTTTGTTTCTCTCTCTCCTACCCTCCCTCCCTTTTTCCTCCATCCCTCCCTTCCTTTCTTCTTTCCTTCCTTTTGACTTAGCTGTGGTAGACCAGGCTGGTCTCAAATGCACAAAGATTCATCTGCCTTGAAGAGAGCAGTTCTAGTCCAGTTGTGAGGGCATTGGTCACATGAGGGCTGTTAGTGACTGAAGCAATCAACTCCTTAAGGAAGCTGAACTCAGAGATGCACTGCCTCTGCCCCTCAGAGCCGGGATCCATCCTCTTCCACCAAGGATGAGTCCTTCCTTCCTTCCTTCCTTCCTTCCTTCCTTCCTTCCTTCCTTCCTTCCTTCCTTCCTTCCTTCCTTCCTTCCTTCCCTCCCTCCAGAAGTGATTTTAGTCTAACATTGTTAAACATATACTATTATTTTTCTAACAGTACTTTTGGAAACATTTTTTTTCTGGCTTGTTTCCCCCACTCCCTTTGCTAAAAAATTAGCAAGAATTTATACAGTCTAAACTGCGGACTTCAACTTTCCCCTTCTCACTGAGCACCTGTAATTTCCAAACAGACTGTGAGACAGCAGCAATGGTACCAGGAATGGCCCAGGTGAGTGGTACGCTGCTTTTCATTCTGCAATGTGACTGAATTTTTTCCTGGGTGATATTGACAGTTATTGGTGGCATCAGAAGGAATACGTTCATCCCAGCTTACTACCCATTTTGGATGAAATCACATGGGAATCTACTTTCCTGCCGAGCTCAGCGTAGAGAACCTGAAGTGGTTCACAGCAGCGGGAGGCTGCTGAGTGACGTGAAGGCCCCAAGCCCCTGAATGGGCCCTGTGATTCTGCACATGACCTTGGAGACCTGCGTTCATGGCAACTCACTCAACCTCCTGCTTAGTGAAGTTGTGGCTTAGCATGGCACACTCTGTGGGTGGGTGTTCAGTGTCAAGAAAGGCTGTGAGATGTGACAGTCTGATTCAGAGAGAGGTGGGAATGATGCCAGCAGATGTACGGCTGACACAGTGTACGATACACATACGTGCAGTCTCACGTATTTCACACGGAATTTCTTTATATATATATATTTTTTTCTATATTCTTTGTTTACATTCCAAATGATTTCCCCTTTCCCAGTTCCCTCCTCCCCATATGTCCCATAAGCCTTCTTTTCTCCACCCATTCTCCAATCACCTCCCTCCTTTTTCTCTGTCCTGGTACTTGCCTCCAATGTTAGATCAAGCCTTTCCAGGATCAGGGCCCTCTCCTTACTTCTTCAAGGGAGTCATTTCTTATGCTAATTGTGCCTTGGGTATTCAGAGCTTCTAGACTAATTAATATCCACTTATCAGAGATTGCATTCCATGTGTATTCTTTTGTGAATGAGTTACCTCACTTAGGATGATATTTTTCAGTTCCAACCATTTGCCTAAAAATTTCATGAATTCATTGTTTTTAATTGCTGAGTAGTATTCCATTGTGTAAATATACCACATTTTCTGTATCCATTCCTCCATTGAGGGACATCTGGGTTCTTTCCAGCTTCTGGCTATTATAAATAAGGCTGCTATGAACATAATGGAGCATGTGTCCTTATTGCATGCTGGGGAATCCTTTGGGTATATGCCAAGGAGAGGTATAGCAGGGTCCTCCGGAAGTGTCATGTCCAGTTTTCTGAGGAACTGCCAGACTGATTTCCATAGTGGTTGCACCATCTTACAGTCCCACCAGCAGTGGAGGAGTCACATGGATTTTCACATTGATGAAAACTCTATCACACTGATTCAGTGCTTGATGAAATGTAGTTCATCTTTCTAGAACATTCGGCTATGTGGAATTTGTTATTGCAGGAGACTGGCTACAACAGTCGTTGGGAGGTTATAATACTAATATTTTTCTCTTTAGGGACTGACGGGGAGGCTGACCCAGGGTTGTTTACAAACGAAATCACATTATGTATTTGGGTTTGGTACGGGAGAAGTTAGATCAGTCATCAACTTGTGACCTCACCATATGATTCTCGTGTTGAATAACTTCAAAGGGCAGCTGGGCAGAGCCCTGAAGCCACACAGGGAACAGCGTCTCACCTGCTGTCTTAGATCACCGAAGACACAGCTCAGCTCACATTTCCACCCTGACACATGCGGCAGACATGCTGCAACTTGTTCGGAGAGAAAGACAAGGGGCAGGGAGTCACACTGAGCTGTGTGGCCCGGGGCAGGCTTTAAATATAACTAAGGGCTGTGCTTTTAGATGAAAAGCAGGGGAGGCGGGGCTTCAGGGCATGGGTCGCTCCTAAAAATAAAGTCACTGAACTTTGAGAGAACTTTAGGATTAGCTTTGTCAACCCCAGAGTAGCTGCCAGTGAAGAGAAACTTGAAACTGTTTACCATTTAGGCCCAAAATGGAGCATTGATCCAGTTATGACTGATTCAAATGACAAATGTATTTTTGCAAGGCCAGCCTGGGATGTGAGGATAGAGGAACTTTTGCAGCCCACCCTGCTCGCCCAGATCTTGGCAATGGTGGTATTATGCAAGCCCCAAGTTCATTTTGTTTTGGTGGCAATTTCTGCCAATTACGACAGACCCTACTCTATTACATGCCTTCATTTTGTTCTCAGTTGCCTTTTGTCTGATAATCAAAACATTGAAATCTTTGGAAATGTTGAAAAATACAAAAGGTTTAACATCAAACATCTATTACCCATGGTCAATATATATCTACTTATTACATTTGATACTCTTCTCTCAATTATGTGTATGTGTGCGTGTGTATGTATATGTTCACTCAAGTGCAGGAACCTTGGAGGCCAGAAGAGGGGACAGACCCCGGGAACTCAAGTTACATGTGGTTGTGAGCTACCTGACATAGGGGCTGGGGGCTGAACTCAGGTCCTTTGTAAGAACAGTATGTGCTTTGAACCACTGGGCCATTGTTTCAACCCCTTGTCTTTCTTTTTTTAAGAAAAACAGTTTGTGACAGGAATGATAATGCACATCTGTAATAATGATACACATCTTTAATGATGATACACACCTGTCATGATATACGTCTGTAATGATGATATATATCTGTAATGATGGTGCACATCTGTAATGGTGATGCACATCTATAATGGTGATGCACATCTGTAATGGTGATACACATCTGTAATGATGATACACATATGTAATGGTGAAGCAATCTATAATGATGATACACATCTGTAATGATGACACACATCTGTAATGATGATGCACATCTGTAATGATGATACACATCTGTAATGATGACACATATCTGTAATGATGATGCACATCTGTAATGATGATATACATATGTAACAATGATACACATCTGTGGTGTCAGGACTCAGAAAACTAAAGCTGGAGGAACAAAAGTTCCTCATCAAGTTGGGCTATATTGCAAGACCCTATCTCAAAAAACAAAACAACAAAGAAACAAATGACAAAACCTAAAACTGTAAGAAGAAATTTCCATAAAGAGAAGTATATTTCCCCTTGGTATTCTCTTCTTCTCAGAGAGGATAACATCACACACTTAGCATGATGCTTACAGGCGTGCCAAACCTTTTGACACTGAAATATGACATTGTCATCCACAAAGGAAACGAAAATTGTAAAACAATCTTAAAATGTTTTAAGTAAGTTCAAAATTTTGTGTTGGGCTGCATGTTGGTTGCCTATGGTCCCTGGGCTGCAGGTTTGGACACAAAGTCTGGCATGTTTATATTTATCCAGACGTGCACAAGGTATTATTTTAAAGTTTAATTGAAAAGGATCATGTAATAAAAGCAATATTTTAAAGTAGCATTCTGGGGTTGAGGATGGCTCAGTGAGTAGGAATGCTTCTTGATAGATGTGAAGACCTTAGTCCAAATTCTCAGCCTCCATGTAATAGGCAGGCATGGGCTTCTGTGTCTGTGACTGCAGAGTTGAGAAATGGAGACAAGTAGATCCCAGGAGCTTGTTGGCTAGCTTGGGGTTCAGAAAGAGACCCCGCCTCAGAGAAATAAGGCAGGGAGAATGGTAGGGAAGACATCTCACTCAGCCCCTGCTGAACCTCCTTATTCCTTACAATAGTTTGTAGACTTTCCAGTAATTTGTATACATAAACCCAGAGAAACTCCAAATGATGATCAACTTGTTTCTTGTTTTCTGGCATTACATAAGACCTTTTCCTGTTTTTTTGCTTTGTCATGTTGCCTGGGCTCTGTTAGAGGTAATTATGAGCACTTAGGCTTGTTCCCAGTATCGAGAGGAATGCTTCTGCAGTGTGCTTGTAATATTTGCTAGGGATCTTGGTATGTTGTTTGTGGGATTTGCTGTAGATACTGCTTAGCAGAATAAGGAAATCCCTGTGTATTCAAAGTTGGCAAGCAGTTTTTATTTGTTGTTATGAGTAAGTCATGGATTTTACTGGAAGCTTTTCTGCATTCCTTGAGTTGAATTTTTTTTTTTTTAATTCGGGGAATTACATTGTTTGATCGGCTAACAGTAGGACCATCCTTATGTTTCTAGATCTAATTTCACTTGCTTTTCTGCTTCTGAAATATTGGCATATTTAGTCTATCATTTAGATATTTTGTGTCCCAGTTTAATTGGTGTGTGTTTTCATTTCCCAGTGGCCATTCCTCTTGTCTACTCTAATGTTGAGGTACTGATTATCTACTCCCTCCTCCCTCTCTTTCTTGTGTCCTTTAACAGGGTCTTACTCTATCATTCAGGCTAGCTCAAAAGTAGCTATGCAGTCCAGGCTTTCCATAAACCTGTAGCAACCCTCTTGCCTTTCCTTATATTGTCCTTTTAAAAGGAGTTTAATTCTGGGTTTTGATTTCATGTCCTGATTCCAACATCTCAGAAGTGGATCTGCAGCCTAGAGGAGATCTGGAGTTTGCTGCTTCCTGGTCCTGACATGGCAATTCTCCGGCCTCAGCCTCCATCAGTGACTGATGGAGACCCATTTGCAGGTTGCTTTGTGTCTCTGTGAAGTTCCCTTTTCTCCAGTTTTTGGTCAGCTCCTCCACCTGTGAGTCTAGCTCCTGAGCTGAGTTCTGCCCATCTGCGTGGCAGAGTTCTCCTGCTCTGAGGTTCTCCTTCCCACGAGGTGTTTTCAGAGTGCTACCCGCAGGTCTCTGACAGTAGCATGAGTCTTTTCTGCTCCTCTCCTCTCAGGAATCAGTCCCATGTCCTTGCTTGCCTGGGGGATACAGCAGGGGGTCTGTATCTTACATCCAGCCTTCTAAGGCTAACCATTCCTCCATGGAATTCTGTATCCTGGGCTCACCTCCTTTTTATGTCCTGAGTGCTGGGATTAAGGTATGCATCACCATGCCTGGCTTGAGCAACTTTAAAAACAAATGTTTTCTCTTTTTCTGAAGTAGAAGCAAAGACTATGCTTTCTTGAATTTTGAGCAGCCATCTTTTTTTAAAGGCTGATCTACTTTATCCTAGGTTTTTCCTTCTGTTTCTGGTTTATTCCAACAAACCTTATATCTCCTAGAAGCAATTTCCCTTCTGCATCTGCATTTTGTAGCCTGACTCTTTAAGGTGCTTTGTGCTAGAACTTCTGTGACTTGCCCCAGCTCCCCTAGCCCAGTGCAGTGTTCTTTCCTTTGCTCCTTCACTACGTCATTTCTACCTCGTTGCTCTACACCATGGTTCTACAATGGGTAACTCTCATAGGCCTTGGGGACTTGCAGTGTATTTTTGAAATTAATTGTGATGGAACAGCATCTACTTTGAAGGAATGGAGATTATTTAATTGAGAGCCATGCAAACCAAGTCCAGAGGTGGAGACCTCATTATGCGGTGCAGTCGATGCAATGGAATTGGAGTTATCTTTTCTCCAGAGACATCCTTTCACCTCAGCCTGAGGTAAAGGCTGCACCCCTGGGATCCACATGGTGGAAGGACAGAACTGACTCAAGAAGATGTCTTTTGACCTCCACACATGTGCTATAATGTCTGCACATGGGCATTCATGCACATAAATAATAAATAAAAGGAAGAAAAAAGAAACCACTTCTTTGACCTTATAGTGACCCCTGTAATTCAACATTATGGTTATAATAAAAGGGTAATATAAGACAAATGCTTTGATCATAGTAAATAATTCAATAATGTATAAGCAGGTATGAGATAAGGAACTTTCAATTCGAGGACTAGAGCTCCTGGGCTTGGGTAGTGACTAAAATGCTTGTTGCACTGAGGTCAGGTCCCCGGTACCTATGTAAAAGTTGGGTGCAGTGGAACTTGCTTGAAACCCTGTGCTTCAGGGAAAGGCAGAGAAAAGCCGGTCTCTGCCCCTTGCTGCCTAGCCAGTATAGTGGAAACAGTGAGCTGCAGGTTCAGTAAGAGACTTCATCTCAAAGATAAAATGGGCGGTGGCAGAGAAAGACACGTGAAATCAACCTCTGGCTTCCACACACGTACATGTAGAGGTGAGCACACTGGAATACTCAGGGCCACAGACACATTTATATCATACACAGAGAGTGCATTGGAATCCTTAAAACCTTGCTGTTGGCAAAGAATTTCCAATAGGCGATGCTGAAATCACTCACCTTAGTCACAGTATGCCAGGCCTCAGGTTCGGTCCCTGGTAACCTAGGATTTTGTATTTCCCCAGGAGTGTTTCTTCTCGTTGTAGAGTCCTGTCCTCCAAGCAAAACATGCTTGTTTCCAAGAGATCACCCTGATCTGGTTTGATGTTCCCTCATGGAAGAGGGGGTAAGGAGGACCATTGGGTTTCTGCCTGTGGGTCCAGCCTCTCTCCTTATCTATTTTGTAAGCATGCAATTCTGCCCTGATTGCATGTAACCTTTGCATCTATGGAGGTTCTAGAGTACATAGACTGCAAGACGTTATCCATGCTGGATGAAGATTTTCTAATA